>NC_138778.1:191836353-192111353 GCF_965119305.1 Pelophylax lessonae
ACTTTAGCAGTAGCTGTACGCTGACGCGTTTCGTCACATTTGACATCTTCATAGGGGACCTATGACCCCTATGAGGATGTTTACATCATATTGTTGTAAGTATTCCATACTTTTAACTAAATTTGTCTAAGATGGTTTTATACTATGTGTGACTGCTTGGTGTGTTTTCACATATGCCGTTGATCTGAGAGAGACGGTGTGTCCATGTTGGAGTCCATCTACACTAAAGCTGTGCGGAACTGGGATATCTATCCATCAGAGACACCGAAGCGACTTGAATTTCCTGGTTGATGTCTATATACCCCCACTTGTGTGACTCACTACCGTAAGGTATTTGGGTCCACATTTTCTGGTAAGCGTACCCTCATTATCCATAATGGTGGGATTGTCAAGCAGGTGGCTGTCACCTGTCATTGGATGATCATTTCAAGCACCCTTGTGAACTTTGAATGTATATGGCTGCATCTTTTGGTGGCCCGCTGCAGACTTTTATGTCATGAACTTTTTTCACATTAGGTTTTTGGGATATGCACTTTTGTTTCTATTATTAGTTTGTTTTTTATTTTGATTATGACCTGTGTATATATGTATGATCACGTATATTATCTATCTAGCGCAGCACTTTATGATCCTTTTGCTGTACACAGTTATTGTCGATTGTGGTGCTAGCAGCTTTTACACAATTATTAGCGTGGTCATTTTCTCCATTTAATGATACAGTTTTCCAGGACAAGCTTTCGGGATATGTGCCTTTCATCAAGGTCCCAGCAGTACTAATTCACAAAGATTCAGAAAGCTTATCTTAAAAAATTGTATGTTAATGCAAATAAAAAAGTATCAGGGACAGTACTCAATTGTGCACTAATACGGTTACATTCACCTCCAAAAAAAAAAACAATTTCTGGGTGAGAAAATGGGAGAATCCTTGTGCAAGCTAATACAACTGAGCCCTTGGTGTTGCAGGTAGGCAGCGCCGATTGATATTGTGTGAAAACTGCAATATCTGTTTCTAATTGGAATCCCTTTTAAATTCAGAAGATATAATAAAATCTGGTGAAGTGCCGCATATGAGTTTTGGAATGACGCTGCTGTCTAATAGAAACCAGCTGTGGATCCAGGGGTTAATGGAGCCTCTAATAAGTAGAGCATGAAACCAAAGGAGCCTCATGTTAGTGGAGAGGCTGCGGTTTAATCTGTACCCAATATTAATCATGAACAAGGCCGTACTTTGATGCTCACCACTTGTCAAAGGCAGCAGGGACTATCCACCATAAACAGACCCTGTATTTTAAAGTGGATTGCCACACTGGAGTGTCTTCAAGAAGAAGTGCAACATAGTCAAAATATTATACCCATTCCATTCCAATTTGTTTACCTTATTTTTTATTTCCCTTGTATGTTTGCCACTCTACACCCTTCTGTCTGCAGGAAGCCTTCTGTTGTTGAGGCAGACATCCAGGCAAAACATTTTTTTTAGTTTTGGAAAGTGTAGAAGATACTTTACTACACTGTGGAGTGTCCACAGCTTTGTCTTTAAATCAGAACTTCAGGTGAAAATGAAAATTCCTCTTATTGTTTTCATCCTCCAGCCTCTAATTGAGATGCAGACTTTTTTTTTGGGTGGGGGGATTGAGCCCCTACCTTATTTTTATAGGTTCCCTTTCCAACTTCCTTAAAGTGATTGTGAAGGTAATTTAAAAAAAATACCAAATATGTCTACCTGCTATGTGCAATGGAATGGAGATGCAAACCTCCTCTTTTCAGGTCCCCCGACGGCTCTCCTGGGCCCCTCCCCTCTGTCCAGTGCCCCAGTGGGAGGCCACTTCCCACGGGGGCACTTGTGCGTGCTCGCATTTAAGCCCCGCTGCTGTGTCAACTGACACAGACAGCAGGACTCGGCCCTGCTCCCTTGTCACTGGATTTGATTGACAACACTGGGAGCCCCAGCAAAGCCAGCGGGACCTGGAAGTGAGGGGAGAAAAGAGCTGCAGACGTGCATGGAGCTGGGTTGAGTGAGGGCTCAGGTAAGAAAAAGGGGGGGGGTGAGGGGGATGCTGACACCTAAACAATTTTACCTTAATGCAAAGAATGCAACCACTTTAAAGTGATACTACACACATACTTTTTAATTTACATTGTCAGTTCTATTTCTGTATGTGGATGATGGCCCTGTAATTATTTCAATTAAAACAAAAATCTAAGTACCTTTTTTGTAATTGATATACAGCTGTCACATGACACAGCTCTTTCCGAGCCTGTCTGCAGGGAAACCTAAGCAGAAGGAGCTTCTAGTCCTGCTTGTCACATGTTCAAAAAAAAAAAAACCAGCCTTTGGAATACAGAGTGTCAGGAACATACTAGTCATAGTTCTGCAATGTCCCAGAGGCGCACCGGAGTGTGCAGGCACGGACTCGCTTGTGCCCGTTCAGCTGCGAGCAAACGCCAGTGCGTATGCTCAAAGGCGCGCACACGCGACCACGCACAGATGTGCACATGCGCACGCGATAACCATTATGTTTAGTGCCTAGTGGCCTATAGAAGGCCAGCAGGCACACTTGTCCTTTGCTGTTCGGTCTGCAGCTGCTCCTATATTCCTGTACCTGATCCTGTTGTATCCTGATTGTTAACAAGGCCTGTCTCCTACCTCGTTTGATTGCTGCCTACCCCGACCTTGGCTTGTTCCTTTGACTACGTTTTTACTTTATCCCCATCTATTCATCTGCTTCCGGATCTGGATTTGCTCCTGGTAGGGTGACCCTAAGGACCAAAACCTGGCGCTATCACGCAACAAAGTCTATCTCCACCATCAGGAGCTTTGGTGAACACCGGTTAGCGCTTAAATTCCGCACCTCAGGTTAGCCTGCGTCTTCTGCCAGGGCGACCTGTCTGTGTTCCCATTCCACTGGATCCTGTGTGGACTTCTTTGGCTCGTCTGTGGCGCTCAAGTCGGGGCTTACGGGAAGGCTTCCCTCTGCACTTCTGGCTCTGCTACGAGGGGTGTGACAGTACCAAACAGCCAAACATGTCTGAGCCTGCAAGAGGGGCCTCTCCCATGGAAGAGATCTGCCAGCACCTCGCAGCTCTATCTCAGACTGTCAAGTGGCTTCAAGATGGCTATGTGCAACTGGAAGAAGGTGTGCGTTCTGTGACTTCCTCTGTGAATCCTCCCTTGTCTTCAGCCTCTTCCTCCTCCGTGGCACAAGCAGAATCTGCTACCATGCCCACAGTAGTAATGTTGCCGCCTGAACCCAGGGTTCCTACGCCAGAAAGATTTTTGGGAGACTGAGGAAAATTCAGAGCATTCCCCAATGCATGTGAACTCTACTCTTTATTGCAACCTCGGACGTTTTCTCTGGAGGCCACTAAAGTAGGGTTCATCATCTCCTTGCTCCTGGGTGCACCAGCTACTTGAGGAAAGCAGTCTACACCTGGACTCCATGTCCTCTTTTCTCAACGCCATGGCCCAGTTATATGATGATACGCAGCGAATGTCCACCGCAGAGGCTACTCTCCATGCGCTCCAGCATGGTTGCAGAGCAGTGGAGGACTATGTCACAGACTTCAGGCGCTGGAGCACAGACACTCAGTGGAACGATGCAGAGTGTAAGATCCTGGTACTTTCAGTACCTTCTAGCCTCTTACTTCCGGGTTGCGTTCCACCATTCAGGTAGATGGAACGCATATAGCTGCATGTCTCTTTAACAACTGATGACGTCATCACTAGGCGCCGCTCTGAGCGGCTATTTCAACCAACGGTCTGCACTCACAAGGTGTTCGTGCAACCGCTCATAATACAAGCCTGACTGACGCTGCCGTATCCTCCAGCTATCTTACCTATACCTGGACTGACCGGAGCCTCGCTACTTGATCCTTTACCTCGCTACCTGATCCTTTACCTCGCTACCTGATCCTTACCCTCGCTCACCAGCCTGTGATAAGTACCCCGCAGGGGATCCCTTCCTACCAAACCACTTGCTATATCTTTCTGCATAATAAGAACTGTTACTAAGCTCTAAGATACATGCTCTCACCATCTATCACCTGCATCGCTACCTAGAGTGTTAGCTCTTGAACCTACTACCACCTGTAACCTATATCCTTGTGTTTGCTTAGCATATCCTGTACACTTCATCTGTTATCACCTATCACCTATTACCTGTACATGATTGCTATCTCTCCTGCATACTATCTATCACCATCTGCTATCACTCCTGCAACATTACTACCTGAGTGCTTATTATTATTTGCTATCACTACTCAACCCTATCCCTTCAGTATATCACCTCACTACTATTGCATAGACCTCTATCACTCCAACAACATCATCTCTGAGTGTTTGTGTGTGTGCATACTGAAGCAGGCTGAACCACCATGATGAGTCAAGAGAGTTGGATAAGGTGATTCAACACATCTCTACATGACTACTGAGTGGAAATTCTGCAGCTGCAAATCCAGTTCACAAAATCAAACCCCAGAGCGTTACACAGAGCTGCGTCTCCAGTTTCGCTTGGGCCTGCCTGAAGGTCTGAAGGACGAATTGGCTTGGGTCGGTGTTCTGGACTCTTTAGAGATGCTTATTACTTTAGCCATTCAGGTAGACCGCCAACTCCGTGAATGCTGTGCAGAAATATCTACCCAGCAGCCCTGTCCTGTCTGGATGAAGCCTTGGTTTGCAACTCATGCTCACGTTACTCCCACCAACTCCGTTTCAGCCAGTTCTGCTCCTGGTTATTCTGTACCCGATATCCCAGCTACACCGGCGACAGAATGACCTCTGTCTATACAGTGAGGAATCCGGCCATTATGTGCCTTTATGCCCAGCAAAACTACGAAAATGCCTGTCTATTTCTCTTTCCAGTTACCCGGCACCCTCTGCCAGCGCCACTCACTTAGCTCTGCCTATCTCATTTCAGCTTCCAGAAGGTACAGGACTAGTTGCCACAATTATTGACTCCGGAGCGTGTAGCGGTTTCATCGATTTGGCTTTTGCAGTACAACAGCATATTCCACTTCGGCCCAAGACTCAAGGACTTTCCATTTTCCTAGCAGATGGATCCGTATTAAGTCCGGACCAGTAACCCAGGAGACCTCTCCACTACTTATGGTTGCTCTTTCAGGTCACAAGAAGTTGCTGAGCCTGGATGCCATCACTTCCACCTTATTCCTGGTAATTTTGGGGCTGCCCTGGCTGCAGGCACACAACCCACAAATCAATTTGATTTCCGTACTTATCAAGTTCCAGTCCTCCTACTGTCTGATTTACTGCCTACCAGCTCCCCCCAGCTCTTCCAGCACCCTGCCATGTTTGGACTCTGACGCAGAAATACCCTCTGTTGTACCTGTGCTGTATCATGATTATCTAGAAGTTTTCAATAAACGAGGGGCTAAAACCCTTCCCCTTCATCGATCATATGACTGCCCGATCGAGTTACTCCCAGGGGCCGAGATCCTGTTCGGACGAATCTTCCCATTATCAGAACGAGAATTGGAGGCACTGAAAGTATGTGGATGAAAGTCTAAAGAAAGGGTTCATCCATCCGTCCACTTCCCCAGCAGAAATCTTCTTCTTGGAAAAGAAAGATCATTCACTCTGTCCCTGTGTGGATTACGGGTAACTAAATAAGGTTACTGTCAAGAACTGTTATCCTCTTCCTTTGTTGCCAGAACTCTTTCAAAGACTAAGGTCGGCCTCCATATTTACAAAATTGGTCCTGCGAGGGGCCTATAACCTGGACCGTATTCGCAAAGGGAATGAATGGAAGACAGCATTCCGCACCAGGTGTAGACATTTAGAGTAGCTAGTGATGCCCTTCGGTCTCTGCAATGCCCCGGCCACTTTCCAACATTTTGTTAACGATATCTTCAGAGATTGGTTGGATATCTTTGTAATCGTCTATCTAGACGATATCTTGATTTTTTCTGCATATCTGGACCAGCATCGGGGACACGTTAAGAACTTTCTCGGCCGGCTCCGTCAACATGGTCTTTATGCCAAGCCTGAGAAATGTGAATTTGAGCAGCAGAGCATCCAGTTCCTAGGCTTGGTGATCTCTACAGAGGGGATTAAGATGGATCCTCAAAAGGTCTCTTCTATCTTGGACAGGCCTGCCCCATCAGTCAAAACGGGAGTGCAGTGTTTTGTTGGCTTTGCAAATTTTTATAAGGGATTCTCTGCTGTCATCGCTCCAATTACGCAGCTTACAAAACAGAATACCCGGTTCTGTTGGACCCCCGAGGCCCAGGCCGCCTTCACAACCCTAAAGGAACTTTTTACAACTGCTCCCATTCTGAGTCATCCGGACCTGGCTCTGTCTTATCTCCTTGAGGTGGATGCCTCGGAAATAGCAGTGGGGGCAGTTATTTCGCAACGGCAGGGTATCAAGGATTTAATACATCCTATAGCCTTTTTCTCCCGTAAGCTCTCCCCAGCAGAGAGGATCTACGATGTAGGGGATCGAGAACTCCTTGCCATCAAAGCTGCTCCTGAGGAGTGGAGGTACTTGTTAGAAGGAGCAACACACCCCATACTCATTTACACGGATCACAAGAACCTCAAATACCTAAGGTCAGCTTAACGCCTGAAACCACATCAAGCACGATGGGCATTATTCTTTTCGAGATTTGACTTTCACATCACATACCGGCCGGGTTAAAAAAATGTCAAGCCAGATGCGCTTTCTCGCATGTTTGATGATCCAAAGGAAACCTCAGTACCAGACACCATCCTGTCCGAAGGTAATTTTTTACTCTTACAAACTAACCTGATGGCCCATATGAAACATGCTTCTGCAGATGTTCCCTGTTTCCCTGAAGTTTTGCTGGTACCCAGGGATCGGTTGCTATGGCTAGGAGACACAATTTTTGTCACAGAAAATATCCGAGTGTCATTTTTGGGACTTTGTCATGACCATCCTCTGGTGGGTCATTTCGGAGTCCACAAGACTCTTGATTTATTACAGCACATGTTTTGGTGGCCGGACTTGGAAAAGGATTGTAAGAGTACGTGAACTCATGTGCCATTTGTACCCTGAGCAAATCTGCTAGAAGCAAGGCCTGGGGCCTGCTCAGACCACTACCAGTTCCTGACGGGCCTTGGAAAATAATTGCCATGGACTTTATAGTGAAACTTCCTCCGTCAGATGGATGTTCAGCTATTTTTGTAGTGGTTGACCGCTTGTCAAAGATGGCCCATTTTTTGCCACTCAAGAGTACGCCCACCACCATGGAAACTGCTGAGGTCTTCATCAAGGAGATTGTAAGGCTTCATGGGGTCCCAGCAAATATCGTCTTAGACAGAGGGGTTCAATTTACCTTCCGTTTCTGGAAGGCACTATGTGGAGTATTAAAGATTGAACTGTCTTTATCATCTGCTTACCATCCCAGACTAATGGGCAAACCGAGAGGACCAATTAGACGCTTGAACAATATATCCGGTGCTTCACCACATTCGTCCAAGATGATTGGGTAGCGCTGCTACCATTGGTGGAATTTGCTTACAATAATACTAAACACTTGGCTGTGAAGCAATCCCCGTTGTTTGCAAACTACGGATTCCACCTTTCCATTTTACCTGACGTTGTTTCAGAACGCACAGTCCCAGCAGTACAAAATACCATAACCCATAATAGTAAGTTGTTGCAAGAGGCGATGATTAAGGCACAAGCAACTAATAAAATGATTTTTGACAGGAAAAGGAGAGGGGAGTTGATTCTCCAACCGGGTGATTAAGTGTGGCTGTCTACAGCTAACCTTCGCTTGGCTTGCCCTTCAAAGAAGCTGGCACCCAGATTTGATTGACCTTTTCCAGAAAAAAGGAGACTTAATAAGGTGTCTTACGAATTGTCCTTACCAGACTCACTCAGGATCCATCCAGTGTTCCACATATCCTTATTGAAACCCTCGGTAAATGACTCCTTCCCAAGCAGGGGTTCAGGGCCCCCCGAACCCGTGATTGTCGATGGGGATGAAGGTTTTGAGGTAGAGGCTATTGTGGGTTGCAGAAAAAGGAGAAAATCTGCTACAATATCTTATCAAATGGAAAGGAGAGGAAAGTTCCTGAGAGCCTGAGCAGAATATCCACGCTAAGGAATTAATTCACACCTTCTTTCATAGTCATCCGCAAAAGAAGGGTCTATTGGGCACCTGGAGGTTGCCCATAAGGAGGGGGCAATGTCAGGAACATACTAGTCATAGTTCTGCAATGTCCCAGAGGTGCACTGGAGTGCGCAGGCACGCACTCGCTTGTGCCCATTCAGCTGCAAACAAACGTTCGCCAGTGCACATGTGTACACGTGAAGGTGTGCACGCGCGACCACGCACAGATGTGTGCATACGCACAAGATAATAAATATGTTTCTCTCCTAGGGGCCTATATAAGGGCAGCAGGCACATTGTCCTTTGCTGTTTGGTCTGCAGCTGCTCCTGTATTCCTGTACCTGATCCTGTTGTATCCTGATTGTTGACCCCGCCTGTCTCCTACCTCGCTTGATTGCTGCCTGCCCCAACCTCGGCTCGTTCTTTTGACTACGTTTTTTGCCACAAAGCAATGCCTATTAGATAATACCCCCATCAATGCAGTGACCAGCTTGCCGTGCCCCCATCAATGCAGTGACCAGCTTGCCATGCCCCCTTTAAAGCAGTGACCAGCATGCCATGCCCCCATCAATGCAGTGACCAGCGTGCCGTGCCCCCATCAATGCAGTGACCAGCTTGCCGTGCCCCCTTCAAGGCAGTGACCAGCGTGCCGTGCCCCCATCAATGCAGTGACCAGCGTGCCGTGCCCCCATCAATGCAGAGACCAGCGTGCGTGCGTGCCCCCTTCAATGCAGTGTGCCCCCCCGAGACCAGTGCACTTACCTGGAGCCTTGGAGCAGCCGCGGCGGCGGCGGCTTTTCTTCAGTCCTGGCGGCGGCTTCTCCTCACTGTGTCCCCCGGCGGCGCATCTCCTCCAGTCCTCCTGCTCCCGCCTCCTCCTCGGCCAATGGCAGGGGATTGCCTTGCAGCCAACCAAGAAGCGCGTATCAGACACGCTTCCTGATTGGCCAGGAGGAGGATCGGTGTGATAATAGCGAATTTTCATTCGCTATTGTCACACAATGGGTGGGCTTGGGGCGCACTGCTATGCGCCCCGGCTCCACCCTTTGCATCACCCTATTAGAGCCTTTGGATCTAATCAGGTGATTTAAAAAAAAAAAAACATTAAGCTCCATGCGTCTGGCGCCCTGCATGCAGATTAGGGGGCTGGACGCATGGATGGGGGGGCCGCGCCCCTGCGCCCTCAATAAACCGGCCGCCACTGCAATAAACTGGTTTAAATCATCATACAAATATATATTTAAAATTAAATCTTTATTATTTTTGGCAATAACATGTTGTGGGCAGATTTCTGCTAGTTTCAGGCTGTGTGTTACACCCCTTCAGCCTTTGTCTTAGAATAACATAGAGGAGAAGCCTCCATCAATCTACATGTAATATCCCGCCCCATTCTATTTAGCTTGCTAGTGGGTATGAAGGAGGAGGGAGTGGGCTGTCATTTAACACTCTGCATATGCCCACATGTGTGACTCTGTAGTCACATGGGCTGCTCAGATGTGATAGGGAGGAAATGCTCAGAGTAGAAAGATACTGAAAACTGAGCATGTGCAGTAGTTGCCAACACTGCTCTGCAAAATCCCTAACTGCAGTGCGGGCATTGACAAAAGGGGGAGACAGAGGACAGCAGGATCAACCAGGTTTTTTTGCAGAATACAGAAAACGAATCCCCTAGTGACTGGGTGACAATGAACAGCATGTAATACAGCATTTATTGATAATATAATTATAAGAAGGCGCCTAGCCCTTTAAAAAAAATATATAAACAAACCTGCTGCCCTTTTAATTGTAAAAAACAATATAAAGATATAAGACGTGGGTAAAAAGGCGCTGGTGATCGTTTATATTACTGGATAAACTTATTCAAGGTATCACGTGTATTAAATTAAATATTAATATTATTAAAAATACTGAATAAAATAGTGCAGTTCGTGATTATAAAAAAAATATTTAAAGGTGCATCAATCTATAATTGCAAATATTAATTATCATAAATCTCATAAATAAATATGTTAAATAAATAAATATATAAATACATTAATCAGTGCAACAAGCAAACAAAGTGCTTAATAGTGCGTGCATAAATTAAACCACATCAAATAATTGAAAAATGGTCGTGCTCTCCAGTAAAGTGCTCCAAAGAATATATAGCAAGTGTCTCTGGAAAAACTGAGCAATTCGTGCAATAGGATTGTGCTTCTATGTTCTTATTCTTAAGGTGCTTCAGGTGGTGGGGTGTGACACACGTGGCCTCTTACCAGCTTCCAATGAGTCGCAATGACCCCCAACGCCTGTGATCCCTTTAACTGGGTGGATCAAACCTCTCCTCGATATCTTTAGATTGGATATCTGCTCCTACATTAAGCGTGTATGGACCATGTAGTCCATATAAAGATAAAACAAAAGCCTCCAATAGTGAAATATTGTATGTTTTATTCTAAAAACTAAAAGGTTTACAGTTGGTCTCTTACTATTTGCTGTGCCCTCCTGGCACTGGGCAATTCGGCGGTACACAATTATTCGGGTACTGGGAAGATAGTGTCCGAGGATCTGCAGCTTCCTCCTATCCTTCCTCTCACTGTATTGTGTGCGGCGGTCGGCGTGCGTCCCTGCCCCTGCTCCGAATGCCTGTGTTTCAGTTTCCGGGTTTAGCAATGACCACCTGGTTGTATTCACGTTGTATTTTTATTACGCGGTCTGCAATAAGTTAATAGCACTTTAAGCGCAGTAAAGCCGGGTCACTGTACGAGATGTGCAGTCGAAAGTATCTGTAAAATTCAGGACTGACAAAAGAAAAAAAAAAACATTGGCAGGTAAAACAGCCCCTTTATGTGTACATTATTTGGGAATTCAACTATTTTCATGAAGTTCAGTTTAAATAGATTCCTTTTCCTTGATATGTCTTTCATTTCAATCCTCTGGGCATACACAGCCAATCAGACTCTTACGTTGATTCTCCCAAAAGGCATAGAGACATGAACGAGTGATTCTGATTGGCAGCTGTCTCAGGGTTTCGTTTAGGAACATTGGATCAGGAGGCCCAGTTTACCGTGGGGTACAGGTGTGTTATTTTATGTGTGGGTTTTCCAGATGAGACAGACAGTAGAGGTATAGTTTATTTTTACTTGCTGTTCGCTGCAGCCAAATGCCATTGCCGGTGAAATTTGGGTGGGCCCCTGTTCTGCTGGCTCCAGGAAATTATGATGATCCTTTGTGATTTCCAAAGACGGGGCCGTGCTTTCACAGCTTTTCACAGATGATTTCTAGATGTTGCTTGTAGAAAAGATTGGTTATATGGGATTCACATGGGCTGCCTGCTCTGTGTTACTTGGCTTAATCTGTCTCTTACAACGTCATCAAATAAGTGATTCTTTGTACAGGGCACACGTTCATGGTCGGGCCAGCACAGGCCTGGGCAGGGGAGGCTGCCTTTGGCAGAGGTGTTTCTGCTGTCAGGAGCACCAATGATTTAAAGTCGAACTCTAAGGTGAAAATCTCTCCCTTTAAAGTGTCATTACACCCAGACTATTAAAAGCTCTCATTACATGTTATATAGCAGAGTGTTCATGCTCACAAAACCACTAGACCTTTTTCATTTGTGTACAGTGAAATATACCTGGTTGATTCTACCTTCAGCTGTCCCTCCTATCTTGTCTGTATCCCCACTACAGGATGACATTATATAAACTAGTGTCCTCTACTGAGCATGCTCAATTTCAGTTCCCTTCTAAGCTCTTTATTTCTCCTTGTTCTTATCTGTGCAGCCCACACAGGGCTGCCGCTAGAAATCCTGGGGCCCCATACAGCCTACCTGACAGGGCCCCCCCTTCCACCGAAAATATCAAAATTAGGTTATCACCCCCTCCCCCAATCCCTCTTCCTAGCAGAAATCCCTCCCAATCACCCCTCACAGCGCAAACCCCCAAATCCCTCCACAAATTCACAACCCCATCCCCGGCCCGTACAGAGTGCAGGGGTCAGGAATACGTTCAGGAGAATGATAGATACAGAATGTAGGGTTCTGGAGTGCATTATGCACAGGGTTCAGGAGAGTGCTAGATAGGGAGTAGTGCCTTACTAAGCTGACCAAGATTTCCCATAGATGCAAATGTTAGACAGGGAGCAGTGCCATACCAAATTGACCAAGATTTCCCATTGAGGCCAATGTTAAAAATCGGGAGAAGTGCCATACCAAGCTGTACATAGTAGCGAATGTACGTAAATGCCTCTGTACTGCACCTCTTCCCAGCTGCTACAACCTCTGCAACACACACACCTCTCCTTTGCCCTCATCTTCCCCAAAGGTCCCCCATCTTCAGGGGCGGACTGGGCCGGGAGGCAAGGAGGCAATTGCCCTCCAGGCCGCTCTGATGCTTCCTAAAAAGGCCACTCGCTCCGCACCGCTTCCACCCCTGCAGACAGGCAGGACACCCGCCGGCCGCCGCTACATTGTGTTATACTTGCGGTCGGAGCTTCACTGCTCTGCTGCAGCTCTGCAAGTATACTGTAATACTATGTAGCGGCGGCCGGCGGGTGTCCTGCCTGTCTGCAGGGTGGAATCGGTGCGGAGCGAGTGGCCTTTTTGACTGGTGAGTCCAGTCACTTCCCTGTCAGGCGGAGTGATCTTCACCCGACAGATGCTTTCTAGTCCCGGCAGAGTTTGATATCATCAAGAGGCCAGGAGGCGGGAAGAAAGGACAGAGGAGAGTGCTTCTGCTGAGAACTGCGAGGAAGCTATGTAGATGACCTTAGGTCAACATTCCGTTCCTAAAAGGCAAGGTGAGAGATCGCACCACATTTCAGGTCTTCCCTCTCAAGCCTGCCCTAGTATCTGAAGTCCACATGGTCCTCTCTCAGCATAGCAGCAATCCCTCTGCAGCCTAGATCCCCTCATGGCACAGCTGCAGCCTCACATCTCTCCACCCCATTGCACTGCTATCCCTGCCTCTCCCTCAGGTTCTCTCCCTATACTCACGAGGATAGTGAAGCCTTGTGCAAGTGAGTTTCAGAGGCTGATAATACACCTTGTGTGAACTGGCTGAAGTGTTTAACTCATTGAGGGGAGGGGTTAATTTACAATGCTGTTTGTAAAATGCAGCATGGAGGGGGTTAATGTACTGCCACTGATGCATTAGTGAGCAGTGGCAGTTAATTAACCCCTTTGTGCTGCATTAGTGACAGTGGCACAAGTGTCAGTGTTAATTAACCCCTGTATTGTGCAGCATGAAATGGTTAATAAACACTGACACTGGTACAACTAATGCAGCACAAAGGGGTTAATGACTGCCACTAGTCACTATGCATCAGTGTCCAGTGGTGTATTTTATTTTTGTGCTACCCTAGGCAAGATTTAAATTGGCACCCCCCATCTAAATGTATACCACCCCAGCCACAGTATACTGTTCACAATGAATGGCTGCGGCTTCCTTACCAGACCCTGGGACATGAGGGCAGAGGATGGGGGTCAATGGGACATAGGACGGGGTCAGCAGGGCAGAGAATGTGGCGGCAATGGTAAGCACTGATCAGGAGCAATGAGTAAGCTGGATTGATATGCAGCACTAGTAGGTGGCACTGATGGACACTGATAGGTGGCACTGATCAAGCTGCACTGATGAGGCTGAGCTTGAATGCACTGGTGAGGCTGCATTGATGGGCAATGATCAGGCTGCATTGATGAGGTTGCACTGATGGACACTGGTGGTGCTGCGTTGATGGGGACTGATGAGGCTGCATTGATGGAAACTGATGAGGCTGCACTGGTGGACACTGATGAGGCTGAAAAAGTGAAAAAATGTGGCGCTCAACAGTTTGATAAAACACAAAATAAATTATTCCAATGTGCAAATATTCATGCAAAAAAACAGTCTCTAGTGTCCAAAAAAAAAAAAGGGTTAAGCAAACAGCCAATAATGGAAACACAGACTTGATAGGAGTGAATCTCAAAAAAGCCTCCACCTCCACATGATCACCCAGTGAAATGTATAGGTACCGCTTACCAGAACCACTGGACCCCTTAGTTATAGGGGGTCAAACATGCTTATTGATCCACATCAGATCCGACCTTGCACATCCCCCTCTCACACAGGCGAGATAGGAGACGCCGCTCCACGCCTGCGTTCCTTAGACCCTTAGATTGGGAACGTGAGACCGTAAACTTCCGGGTCTAAGGAACGCAGGCGTCGAGCGGCGTCTCCTATCCCCAGCAAACTGAAACTGATCTTAAGGCTTTTCATTGTTCGGATTGTAGTAAGTGCATTTTATATCAATAAATGATCCTTTGATGAGTAATACTGCACCATGAGAGCCTGTTTGTCATTTCTCTCCATCTATGACTCGGTTCTTTAATACTCCATCGATTTGGCTACACACTGTCACCTGTGTGAGAGGGGGATGTGCAAGGTCAGATCTGATGTGGATCAATAAGCATGTTTGACCCCCTATAACTAAGGGGTCCAGTGGTTCTGGTAAGCGGTACCTATACATTTCACTGGGTGAGCGTGTGGAGGTGGAGGCTTTTTTGAGATTCACTCCTATCAAGTCTGTGTTTCCATCATTGGCTGTTTGCTTTACCCATTTTTTTTTTTTTGGACACTAGAGACTGTTTTTTTGCACGAATGTTTTCACATTGGAATAATTTATTTTGTGTTTTATCAA
This sequence comes from Pelophylax lessonae, assembly GCF_965119305.1. Lineage (NCBI taxonomy): Eukaryota > Metazoa > Chordata > Amphibia > Anura > Ranidae > Pelophylax > Pelophylax lessonae. The sequence goes on from NC_138778.1 coordinate 191,851,102, forward strand.
ACTGTTGAGCGCCACATTTTTTTCACTTTTTCATTTGTCACGTTATTCACGTTGATTTTACAGCTCGCAGAGTGGAAGCAATTTCACCCTAAACACATTTATGGATATGAGTATTGTTTATTTATTTATACATCACATTCATTTTGCGCAGTTTTTGTTGGGTTCACCAATAATCTTCTTTCACTGATGAGGCTGAGCTGATGGACACTGATCAGGTTGCATTGATGGGCACTGGTGAGGCTGCATTGATGGGCACTGATCAGGCTGCATTGATGGGAACTGATAAGGCTGCACTGGTGAGGCTGCATTTATGGGCACTGGAGAGGCTGCATTGATGGACACTGGTGAGGTTGCATTGATGGGCACTGGTGAGGCTGAATTGATGGGCACTGATCAGGCTGCATTGATGGGCACTGGTCAGGTTGCATTGATGGGCAATGATCAGGATGCCTTGATGGGCACAGGTGAGGCTGCATTAATGGGCACTGATGAGGCTGGACTGATGAGCACTGGTGAGGCTGCATTAATGGGCACTGATGAGGCTGGACTGATGGGCACTGGTGAGGCTGCATTAATGGGCACTGATGAGGCTGGACTGATGGGCACTGGTGAGGCTGCATTAATGGGCACTGATGAGGCTGGACTGATGGGCACTGGTGAGGCTGCATTGATGCATTATTTTTGTTAAACCTCCTTTGTTGCTATTAACATTAAATTATGTTACCACATTGTATCATATTTGTCTTGCTTTATAACATCAATTATAAACCAGGTGGGCATAGATGGTGAGCTCGGTGGTTCAAAGGGCCACTTGACTGGACTTGCCCCCCAGGCCCAAGGCTGCCAGTCCTCCCCTGCCCATCTTCCACATAATTTCCTTTCTAAAATACCTTTCTGTTGCTGGCTGCCATATCTTCCTTCTCCTTCTTCCCTATGCACATGTTGCTTGACACAGGGGGCGGGTCTGAGTAGCAGTCCTGCCCATTACCGACATCACAGCATGAATTTGACAGGTGCAGTCTCTCATTGTGGCTGCATAGTGCACACCCAGCTGGTTTGTTAGCCAATCCCTGGCTGTTCTGAATGTTCCCACTGCTGCTGGTCCTTCTGAGCTAGAAGGTAACATTTATCACCAGAATTATGCCGGACAAAGACTCTGTACAGCGGGACAGTCCTGCCCGGGTTGGGAGGTATGCTGTCATCCTACCAATCTTCCTGCTGTGCGGGCCCCCCTATGTGCTGGGGCCCCATACAGGAGTACTGGCTGTACCCCCCTGATGGAGGCCCTGAGCCCACATGACTATAGAATCACACTTGGGTGTGTACACAGTAGTGAATTGAACACCCCTCTCACCCTCCTCTATGTCTGCCTATTGCTATGGGGGTGGGATATAGTATGCTGATTGATTACATTCACTAAAAATGCTTTGTTTTAATATAAATCAGTATTAAATATATCAAATATAATTGCTAATACCTGTAAAGTAAAAAAAGAGCCTTGAATGCAAATGCTATCTGAACAAAATGAAAACTGGTTTCAATCATCTTTGCCTCTGCCTGCACCATATTAATGCACAAAAAAACACTTATTCAATAATTTTTTTATAGGGATTTGTAAAACAGTTATTTGATATTTTATAATTTACTTGAATTGCTCTTCTGAAACAGTTGTCATAGTTGCCAACATTCTCAAAAAATGTTTAGGGTAACTTTTTTGTTTGTAGGCAGAGTATTATTTTAATTAGGGGCATGTCGTTCATTTGTAGGCGTGGTCTAGTTGGAGCTGAAAAATGCGGCGTACGTAGTGCAGCGTGGTTAAAACTATGCTAAATATTGGGCATGGGTTAAAAGGGGTTTGGTTAAATAGAGTCTGAGATGAAAGAGGGATGGAGGGAGAGAGAAAGAAAGAGGAAGAGAAAGGGGGAGAAAGAAAGGAAGAAAGAAAGAAAGAAAGAAAGAAAGAAAGAAAGAAAGAAAGAAAGAAAGAAAGAAAGAAAGAAAGAAAGAAAGAAAGAAAGAAAGAAAGAAAGAGGGAGAGAGAAAAAAGAAAGAAAGAAAGAGGGAGGGAGAGAGAGAGAAAGCGAGAGAGAGAGAGAGAAATGGAGAGATTAAAAAAAGAAAGAGAGAGGAAGAGAGAATGAAAGGGAGAAAGAGGGATGGAGATAGAGAGAGAAAAATAGAGAGAAAAAGAGGGAGGGAAGGAAGGAAACAGAAAGAAGGAAAGAAAGAAAGAGGGATGAAGGGACAACAGGCCCAGATGCTACACCACAATAGCAATATGTGTATGCCGGAAAGTTTAACAATCAGCAGATAAAGATACTCCAAACACCATGGTCAGAGATTATTCGGATATGATAAAGGAGATGGTCAGAGACTGTGTGGACTTGATACAGGAGATGTCAGAGACTGTGCAAACATGATACAAGAGATGGTCAGAGACTATGCGGACATGATACAGGAGATGGTCAGAGAGTGTGCGGACATGCTACAGGAGATGGTTAGAGAGTGTGCGGACATGATACAGGAGATGGTCAGAGAATGTGCAGACATGATACAGGAGATGGTCACAGGGTTTGCGGACATGATACAGGAGATGCTCATAGACTGTGAGGACATGCTACAGGAGATGGTCAGAGAGTGTGCGGACATGCTACAGGAGAGGGTGTCAGAGTGTTCGGATATAAAACAGAAGATGGTCAAAGAGTGGGCGGACATGATACAGGGGATGGTCAGAGAGTGTGCTGATGTGATACAGGAGATGGTCAGAGAGTGTGCGGACGTGATACAGGAGATGGTCAGAGAGAGTGTGCAGACATGATACAGGAGATATTCAGAGAGTGTGTGGACATGCTACAGGAGATGGTCAGAGAGTCTGCAGACATGCTACAAGAGACTGCAGACCTACTACAAGAGATCAGAGAGTGTGGACATGATAGAGATGGTCAGAGACTAAGAACACACAACACAGGTGAGGAGGACTTGTGTACAGACATGATGGGGGTGATAATCACCTTCAGTCCTGTCATGTCCTGGTTGGTCCCTGAACTCCTCCACTTCTACGCTCACAGCCTGGCCGCTCCATTCACCAATGTCTCTGGGGGGGCTTGCCCACTTCATTCAGAGCGGCACCATAATGTCTTGGTGCATGCACCCCCGCCTGAGCCCGAGCGGCTGAGCTTGCCTGAGCCCGAATGGCCAAGCTAGGCTGAGCTTGCCTGAGCCTGAACAGCTGAGCTAGGCTGAGTTTGCCTGAGCCAGAGCAGCACATGTGCAGTTCTAAAGTCATGTTTTTTACGAAGCTGCGGCCTTTTTACAGACATGATACAGGAGATATTCAGAGAGTGTGCGGACATGCTACAGGAGATGGTCAGAGAGTCTACAGACATGCTACAAGAGACTGCAGACCTACTACAAGAGATCAGAGAGTGTGAACATGATAGAGATGGTCAGAGACTAATAACACGCAACACAGGTGAGGAGGACTTGTGTACAGACATGATGGGGGTGATAATCACCTTCAGTCCTGTCATGTCCTGGTTGGTCCCTGAACTCCTCCACTTCTACGCTCACAGCCTGGCCGCTCCATTCACCAATGTCTCTGGGGGGGCTTGCCCACTTCATTCAGAGCGGCACCATGATGTCTTGGTGCATGCACCCCCGCCTGAGCCCGAGCGGCTGAGCTTGCCTGAGCCCGAATGGCCAAGCTAGGCTGAGCTTGCCTGAGCCTGAACAGCTGAGCTAGGCTGAGTTTGCCTGAGCCAGAGCAGCACATGTGCAGTTCTAAAGTCATGTTTTTTACGAAGCTGCGGCCTTTTTACAGACATGATACAGGAGATATTCAGAGAGTGTGCGGACATGCTACAGGAGATGGTCAGAGAGTCTACAGACATGCTAAAAGAGACTGCAGACCTACTACAAGAGATCAGAGAGTGTGAACATGATAGAGCTGGTCAGAGACTAATAACACGCAACACAGGTGAGGAGGACTTGTGTACAGACATGATGGGGGTGATAATCACCTTCAGTCCTGTCATGTCCTGGTTGGTCCCTGAACTCCTCCACTTCTACGCTCACAGCCTGGCCGCTCCATTCACCAATGTCTCTGGGGGGGCTTGCCCACTTCATTCAGAGCGGCACCATGATGTCTTGGTGCATGCACCCCCGCCTGAGCCCGAGCGGCTGAGCTTGCCTGAGCCCGAATGGCCAAGCTAGGCTGAGCTTGCCTGAGCCTGAACAGCTGAGCTAGGCTGAGTTTGCCTGAGCCAGAGCAGCACATGTGCAGTTCTAAAGTCATGTTTTTTACGAAGCTGCGGCCTTTTTACAGACATGATACAGGAGATATTCAGAGAGTGTGCGGACATGCTACAGGAGATGGTCAGAGAGTCTACAGACATGCTAGAAGAGACTGCAGACCTACTACAAGAGATCAGAGAGTGTGAACATGATAGAGCTGGTCAGAGACTAATAACACGCAACACAGGTGAGGAGGACTTGTGTACAGACATGATGGGGGTGATAATCACCTTCAGTCCTGTCATGTCCTGGTTGGTCCCTGAACTCCTCCACTTCTACGCTCACAGCCTGGCCGCTCCATTCACCAATGTCTCTGGGGGGGCTTGCCCACTTCATTCAGAGCGGCACCATGATGTCTTGGTGCATGCACCCCCGCCTGAGCCCGAGCGGCTGAGCTTGCCTGAGCCCGAATGGCCAAGCTAGGCTGAGCTTGCCTGAGCCTGAACAGCTGAGCTAGGCTGAGTTTGCCTGAGCCAGAGCAGCACATTTGCAGTTCTAAAGTCATGTTTTTAACGAAGCTGCGGCCTTTTTTACAGACATGATACAGGAGATATTCAGAGAGTGTGCGGACATGCTACAGGAGATGGTCAGAGAGTCTGCAGACATGCTACAAGAGACTGCAGACCTACTACAAGAGATCAGAGAGTGTGGACATGATAGAGATGGTCAGAGACTAAGAACACACAACACAGGTGAGGAGGACTTTTTACAGACATGATGGGGGTGATAATCACCTTCAGTCCTGTCATGTCCTGGTTGGTCCCTGAACTCCTCCACTTCTACGCTCACAGCCTGGCCGCTCCATTCACCAATGTCTCTGGGGGGCTTGCCCACTTCATTCAGAGCGGCACCATGATGTCTTGGTGCATGCACCCCCGCCTGAGCCCGAGCGGCCGAGCTTGCCTGAGCCCGAATGGCCAAGCTAGGCTGAGCTTGCCTGGGCCTGAACAGCTGAGCTAGGCTGAGTTTGCCTGAGCCAGAGCAGCACATGTGCAGTTCTAAAGTCATGTTTTTTTTACGAAGCTGTGGCCTTTTTACAGGGAATCAGAGCAGCCCAAGGGGCAATCCGGTGTAACGTTAGAAAACCATACCCCGTGAAAAATCCATACCCACGTCACTTCCTGTCAGGAACAGCTGAGCAGCATTGCAGTGTGCATGCTCACAGCCCCAGATACGTCATTGAACAGCTGAGGAGCTGACAAGTGTGCATGCACGGAGGGTATGGTTTTTTCACGGTAGTGTGTGAAACGTTACACTTGCGGCGGTTACATTAAAACAGCTGGGCTGCAACATGAATCATCTCCGCTCCTATGCCTGTCACTTCCCTGATCTCGGCTAGTAAATGTAAAAGCGGCGGCGGGTGTATGAAATCTAAATCACGGCGATCTCGGCTCCGTGATCCGCTTTTATATTTATTAGCTGACATCAGGGAAATGACAGGTGTAGGAGCGGAGATGACTCATGTTGCAGACGAGCTGTTTTAATGTAACCGCCGCTAGTGTACCGTTACACACACTACCGTGAAAAATCCATACCCTCCGAGCATGCGCACTTGTCAGGCCCTCAGCTGTTCAATGACGTAGGTGATGACGTAGGTGCACCGGAAATGACGAGGGTATGGATTTTTTACGGGTATGGTTTTTTTCACGGAACACCGGGACAGAACCAGCCTTCCGGGATTCTGCCCTGGACATGGTCAGACCTGGACATGGGACTGAATTCAATGAATGTACCGGGAAAATGGGGACTGTCGGCAACTATGAGGTTTTTTTTTAGTTATGTGACTGGCACAGGACTAATTAGGGCTGGCCAGACACAGACTCACACTGTAGAGAGCATACAGCAGCAAAGTAATAGAAGCCCCTCCCACAGATCTTTCCCTGTAGATGCCAAAGATTGGGGAAAGGAAATGTGACCACGCAACAGCACTGCAGGAATAAGGTACTTATAGGATTAAAAAAAAAAAAAAACTAAATACAGTAGGATGATATACAGTATGTGATTAATGTGAATGAATTATGACAATTAACAATTCCCTGTTTAGGATCACTTTAACTCACCAACCAACACACTAACCCTCTCTTATGTAAACTCCTTTACATTTTTACCTTCTTCTTTCTGTCCTCATGGGGATGTTTTCCCTTGACTTCCTGTCCTAAGAGCAGGATGTCACAGGAAGTGATTGGATATCTCCCCAGTGAGAGCACAGTGGCAAAAGTACCCACTCAATCCAAAGTTAAAGTACACAGGCGCTGAGGCCCGCACACCGTGAGTAGGTTGTTTGTTTATGCGGCTGGACTTCATTTGCGCACACGGTCTCTATTTGGGGCTGCCTTTCTTTGCACCAATGCAAATTAGGACAAGCGGTTGTGTCTGTGCAGCCGCTGCTTTCCCATCGATGTACATGGGCTGCCTCCATGCAGCACCTAGTGGCTCCAGCCGCATAAACAGATGACCAATTTTTGGTGTATGGGCCTCAGCACCTGTGTGAATGGGGTCTAATAGGAAAAGCTTTTTCTAACATTGGGTCAGGTAGTCAAGCTTACTTTTTCAGGTGTGGTAACTTTCGGGCCAAACTTTCCACTTAGAATGAGATGTTGTGTGTAAAGGATTAATTTGTGAATAAAGGTGTATATAATAAACCATAAAACCAGTAGTACCTACTGTATATCCACCATGGAAAAAAGCTATATTTGCAAATAAACTATAACAGAAAGAAGATACTATGTATAATAATAGCTTTTATGATTTATTTTATGTACCTTCTTTACAACTTAATCGTTTACACACAATATCTAATTTTATGTGGTAATTTTATATTGTTTTTTAGCTATAGTTTACTTTAAAATTAGGGTATGATATCATAAATTTTAATCCATAACTTTCTGACCACCCATCTAATACTGTGTAGGTCCCCCTTTTGCCATCAAAACATCATTGACCTGTCGAGGCATGGATACCACCAGACCTCTAATGGTACACTATATTACCAAAAGTATTGGGACACCTGCCTTTACACGCACATGAAATTTAATGGCATCCCAGTCTTAGTCCGTAGGGTTCAATATTGAGTTGCCCACCCTTTGCAGGACTGCGCACCTGTGCACAAAACAAGGTCCATAAAGACATGGATGAGTGAGTCTAGGGTGGAGGAACTTAACTGGTCTGCACAGAGTCCTTACCTCAACCCAATAGAACACCTTTAGGATGAATTAGAGCGGACTGCAAGCCAGACCTTCTCTCTATCATTAGGGCCGGGCCTCACAAATGCGCTTCTGGAAGAATGGTCAAACATTCCCATAGACACATTCCTAAACCTTGTAGACAGCCTTCCCAGAAGAGTTGAAGCTGTTATAACAGCAAAGGGTAGGGCCAACTCGGTATTGAACCCTATGGACGAAGATTGGAATGCCATTAAAGGTCATGTGCGTGTAAAGGCAGGTGTCCCAATACTTTTAGTATTATTGTGTATGCTGTGGTATCTGGCACCAAGCCGTCAGTAGCAGATGGGTGCTTAACCTTTGGCTCTCCAGCTGTTGAAAACTACAAGCCTCATGAGGCATTGCAAGGCTGAAAGTTACAAGCATGGCTCCCAATAGCAGAAGCATGATGTAGTTCCGCAACAGCTGGGGGGCCACAGGTTGGGCACCCATGCTTTAAGTCCTGTAAGTTGTATGGTGGGGCCCCCATTGATCCAACTTGGTTTAATTTAGAGAATCTGGAGGCCAAGTCAACACCTCAAACTTGTTGTGTTTCTCAAACCATTCTTGAACCATTTTTGTAGTGTGGCATTTTCCTGATGAAAGTGGTTACTGCCAACAGGGAATACAAATTCCATGAAGGTGTGTACATAGTCAGCAACAATCTGACATCCACTCGAATGGCAGGAACTAAGGTTTCTCAGCAGAACTTTGCCCAAAGCATCACACTGCCTCCACCTGCTATCCTTCATCCCATACTGCATCCTGCTGCCATCTCTTCCTCAGTTAAGTGACAAACACACAACTGGCCATCCACATGATGATGTAAATTAAGATGTGATTCATCAGACCAGGCCACCTACTCCCATTGCTCCGTGGTCCAGTTCTGAAGCTCACTTACCCATTGTAGGTACTTTTGGCTGTTGACACAGGTCAGCATGGGCACCCTGACCAGTCTGCTACACAGCCTCATACATAATAAACTGCAATGCCCATTTATTCTGCATTCATCACATCAACTTCAGAGATGACTTGTTTACGTGCTGCCTATCCCACCAAGTTTCAGATGCATTGTAAGGAGATGATCAATGATATTCACTTAACCTGTCAGTGGTCATAAAGCTTTGACTGATTAGTGTATATATAGTACATACAGATATATAGATTGCTTGTTGTCCATCTATATGTCTAAACTTTGATTCACTTCACCACCTCTAGCCTATTTTTCATGCTGTAATAAAGCATGCATACAGTAGTAACGTGTACCAATATCCTTAGCCTTCCTTCTTCTCATGCAATATGATCCAACGCAATGTTTAGAAGAAGTGACACAGAAAGGTTCTGGCGGGTGAAGGATATGCAGCAAGGTTTACCTGTATCTGTCAGCGGTCATTGTCACATGATACCGTGTCCCCTTAGATCTGAGAAGATAACATGGTGGCCTCACATGGAGACACCTCTTGGAAGACCAGCCCGAGTTACAGACTATAGAGAGATTTACTGCTCTCCACAGACAGTGAACATGTTAGACATCTGGATTTGTTCCAGTTTTTTTAATCCTCCAGGAAAACTTGATAATAACTCACAATAATATGATTCCAGGAACGCCAACGTTTATTTTTATTATTACCGACCTGTCATAAGTATAAGCGAGTAGCTTGCAATTTTGGGTTTCCTGAGGGAGTAGGCACAATCGCTGTAATGATATTGTACACTGCGGTGTCTGTCTTTTGCACCCCCCCCCCCCCCCATGCAAAATGATACAGATTAAAAACAAACAGATTCTACTAAAATTCCCGGGTTGTGCATTGTATATATCTGACAACAACAACGTTTTGTCTTTCACTCGTGAAGATATTTCAACTTACACCATAATTTATGTAGCTGCCTCTGTACTGTAAATAACAGCGTGTAGGAATAATATTAGACGCCAACATGAAATATAGAATCAGAGGCATAACTAAAAGCAGCCTAGTGTGAGATTTAAGCTCAGATCTCAACTGGAAATCTTATGTTGTAAAAGACCCCCGTTATTAAAGCGGTATTAAACACGAAACAAAATGTATTATATTGCAGCTTACCAATTCTTAGATGTGATGGCTGCATTATAATTCTTAGATGTGATGGCTGCATTATTTTCTTTTTTAGGCTTTCCTTTTTACTTTTGTGACGGTATTCACCATCACTGGAATTTAAAGACAGATAAGTAATGGTTTGGATTGCTTCATATTTGCCAGCAATATCTCCATATAGAAATATTAAGATTTATTCCCATTTGCCATGAAATCTGTAATTCCTAAATGCTGTGTATATTACATATCTTTCAATGTCAGCAAGGTTTTCCTTTTGTTTGTGTATTGGGAATGTGGATTTCCCTGTCTCATTGTAAGTGCTAATGACCTCCCATTGTTCTGTGTCTGGCTATTGTGTACATTGATTGCCTCCTGGGGGCTTCTGTCTCATTGCACATGGCAGTCCTTCTGGTCAAGCTATCTGACCAATCCCTGCTGACTCATTTTCAAGTCCTCATTTGCATGGCTAAGGAGGACCTGAAGGAGACCACAGGTACTTTACAATTGACCAATAGGAAAGCGGTTGTTGGGGGCGAGATGTTCCAAATTCTGTATATAAGTCTTGTTTAATAAAGTTGTTTGGAGTTCCTTCACCTCAATCTAGAGTTCTGTCTCTTATTGGGGGAATCTGCTGCAAGGGATTGCTATGTCCTCCATACTCCCTTGGATAATCACTGAGCTCTTGTAAGAGCTTGTGTAAGAGCTTGTTTGTGCTGCACTCTCTGGGGAAAGAGAGGTTCACCCACAGGAACCTGGAGCCTTGTCGTAGGTCCAAGGTGGGTAGGAGATGCCAAGACCCTAACCAAGCTGCGGAGGTTTGTGGAGTCTGAAGTGCTTACGGTGTCTGGTGGAGTGCTTGGAGCCCTCGGGAAGCACTAGGAGCATCTGTCAACGGAGGTACCCGCTCAGGGGTGCCCTGTTCCGTTACAACTTTCATCTGGTGACCCCGCCAGTTTCAACTTCCTTTAACAAACCAAGCTGTCCGGCAAAAGTGGCAGTTATAGTGTTGTGAAAAACCATTTACTACAGACAGGGGTGCTTACAATGTCCAGCTTTTATTTATTTGTGTAAAACCTTCAAGCCTGGTTCACACTGCCGCGACTTCCGCACGGCTTTGAAGCCAGCATCCCAGCACGACTTCGGCATGACTTGCATATCAATTCTTTACCAAAGTCAATGCAAGTCTCACCAAAAGTAGTGCAGGAACCTTTTTCTAAGTCAGAGCAACTCAAGTCGCTCCTATTAGAATGGTTCCATTGCACTTAATGGGGCACGACTTGTCATGCGACTTGTGCTCTCAAAGTTGGAGCGCATGTCACACCAGAGTAAACTGGGCCTTAACCACCTTCGGACCGCCTGCCACATATATACGAATACTGCAGCAGGGCGGCCCGGCTGTGCAAAATCACGTACATGTAAGTGACTTTGTGTACGGGGTTTTTTTGTGTGGGGGGGGGGGGCGCGCGTACACCACCAGAGCGCCACTCCAATGACAGCAGGAGCCAATCAGCGGGTCCGGCGGCTGCGATGGCTGCCGGGACCCGCCAATCGTTCGTCGGAATGACAGAATGGCGGTCTGCATATGTAAACAAGGCAAACTGCTGTTCTGTCAGGAAGGAAAAGATAGATTTTGTGTTTTCAGCTAAGCTAAGTTCCCCAAAAAGTGTCACGGGTAATGTCAGATTTGTCCACCGCAATGTTGCAGTCCCACTAAAAATCGCTGATCACTGTAGCAGAATACATATTGGCCTAAATTGATGAAAAAATTAGATTTTTTAATTATTTGGGGGAATGTTTTATAGCAAAAAGTAAACTTTTCTTTTTTCTAAATTGTGGTTCTTTTTTTGTTTATAGCACAAAAAATAAAAACCGCAAAGGTGATCAAATACCACCAAAAGAAAGCTCTATTTGTGTGTGGGAAAAAAAAGACATACATTTTATTTGGGTACAGCGTCGCACGACTGCAAAATTGTCAGTTAAAGCAACACAGTGCCGTATCGCAAAAAATGACCTGGACATTAAGGGGGTAAAACCTTCCAAAGCTGAAGTGGTTAAGGAAATATTTAAAAAAGTGTTGTAACTTCTTCAAATGTTTTAGCTGGAGTTTGGCTTTCATTTTAGTCAAGTCAATCTAAAACTGATAGTGTATCTAATACTACCCTCTCCCCAGGGGACAGTGCTGCTATCCAAAGTTGTCTTTGTTTCTCCTCCAGTGAAGTCAAGACACCCTAATACAGGAAGTGTGGTACTAGCTGGAACACCAGGTGAAAATTAAATGGAAAAAAGCTTGAAAAAGGAAACTAATGCAGCAACCATATTTAAGGTTTGGTAGGCTGCAATATATAATACAACTGTGTGGGGTTTTTTTTGTTTTAAAAAATACAGTGGCTACCCTTGCTGGTGTTTCCTTCTGAAAATGTTAGCTGCCTGGCTTACTTTTTACATTCGTTCTTTGCGCCACTTAACCAGAAAAAGTATGCAAATAAGGATCAGTGGTTTAGAAAATATTCAAGCCAGTTTGACAACAACCGCAAGGCACCTAGCATTTTCAGGAATCCAATCACCAAAGACTGCCTCTATATTTCTCTCATGATAGGTTTACTTTAAGACATTTAACTACTTGCCGACCATGCTATAGTCAAAAGATGGCTACAGCGCAGTCGCCCAGTTCTATTGACTTCACCCCAGAACCCCGTCCCCCTGCATGCCCTTGGGGCATGCATCGGGTGCGCTCTGTTATCGCTGCGTCCTTTGGACACAGCTTATCACAGATCGAGGTAAAGGGCCAATCACAGCTCATCACATCTAAACATATGTCAGTTATCGACTTTTACTTTCCTCAGTGCTGTCACTGTGTGAGGAAAGGAAAGCCAATAACTGGCGATCCTGGGACATGGGAAATTTACACTGATTATCAGTGCAGCCCCATCAGTGTCCATCAGTGAGGCAGATCAGTGCTCATCAGCATATCAGTGCTGCCTATCAGTGGCCATCAGTGCAGCTTATCAGAGCCCATCAGTGCAGCCTCAGCGCACATCCATGAAGAAGAAAAATTATTTGTTTGCAAAACTTTATAACAGAAACAAAGAAAAAGTTGTTGTTTTTTTTTTTCAAACTAGAGCCGGTTCACACTGGGGCGACCTGTCAGGCGACCTGGTCGCCTGACAGGTCGCCGTAGGTCGCCTGCCATAGAGAAGCTGTGGACCCGTTCTAATAGGAGCGACACAAGTCGCTCCGACTTAGAAAAAGGGTCCGGAGCTTCTTTGGGGCGACCCGGAGCGACCTGCATAGACTTCAATGTTATGAAGTCCGTGCCGGCCGCTCCGAGGTCGCGGGGCGAGCTGCGCGCCGCGACTTCACAGGTCGCACGGCAAAGTCGGCTCGCCCCAGTGTGAACGGGGTCTGAGCTAACTGTAAGCAAACTTTAAACTTTGTTTAGCAAACAATAAAAAACCCAGTGGTGATAAAATTTCACCAAAAGAAACTCTATCTTTCTAAAAATAAATGATAAAAATGTTGTTTGGGTACAGTGTTGCATGACCGTGCAATTGTCATTCAAAGTGCGACAGCGCTAAAAGCTGAAAATTGGCCTGCACAGGAAGGGGGTAAAATGCCCAGTAGGCAAGTGGTTGAAGTGAAATTTCAGCGTTAACTTTTCTTTTTCATTTTCTGTTTTTCAGAAAAACATTAAAACTGTGCTAATGAAAGTCCATTCAGTTTACCATTATTCTGGGTTTTATAAATTGCACTGTAGACAGCTCCTCTTTAACAGGGTGCTTTTTTAACAGGAACATGACTGCTTTCCCTCCCTGTCCCCAATAGGCCTCCGTGCTGAAGTCATATATAATTCCAGCACAAGACCTGGCCTCGTTGTCATATTATCCATATTTTTGGAGAAAAATATAACACTTTGCACAGCCAAAACCTGGAACGTTTCATCCACCGACCTTTTCGTCTTCCAGTCATGATGTCATTAAACTTTAAACCACCACATAACTCACATGACGTAGACACAACAATAGGCGACTGACCGTTAAACATATCCAATAATTACAAAGCAAACACTCTCTTTCATTTCCTGCCCAGCACCCGCCTATCAACAGATGCCGCAGATTAGCGAGATGTTACAAAGTGCTCTGGTACCTGGAGTGACAATCTAGGGCTTACGTCTACGTGAGGTGCCAAAAAACATCGCTCATTGGTTGAGGCTTTCTTTTTAGCTCAGTCAAATATTTATCTTTCAGTTTCCTTTAAATCCTCGGCCTGTTATTCTAAAAGTTACGATTGTTCGAAAGATTTGCTTTTCAGGAGATTTTTATAGGACTGTAAAGTCACAAGTTACTCTCGGAAAGGTGTTTATTCCACCCTGGCACGGGCAAAAGAAATTCCTTTTAGCTTGAGAAGGTCGGGGCTGTTGGCAGTGAGTTCTAACCTTTCTGCAACCTTGTGATTTGTAGGTGTAATCGATGAAATGACGAGTTTTATTTCAGAGAGTGAGGTAGAGGCGGTGTCAAGGGACCCAATAAAATCTACTTGTTTATTTTTAGCTTCTCTTCTTTCACCTTTATCTTGCAACAATGCACTCATTAGAAAAACAGCATGAGAAATCAATTACTCTACCTATACTCAAATGTTAACAGTCTTGCTGAGATGGATAAGCAACAGCAAGACTAGATGGGAGGGATAAGCTAGAGCTTTAGAAGGGCCAAAATACTTACCTTTCTTAGAGAAACTGATGTTTCTTCAGATGAGGGATTTTTTCAGAGATGATCACATAAACAAAGGCCTGGGAATTTGGTCATATGATCATGAGTTAAAAGCCCTGGGCTCTTGGTCATGTGATCAGCAACGGGGGTGGAGTGCTAACTAGAGTGGCAAATTTTTCAACCCTTTGTACTCCTTATTTATATATCCCATCGTTACTGTTGACGTGGAACTAGACTCAGACAAATTTATCCTTCAAACAGGGCAAGACAGGCCAGTTGTGAATACTATAGCACCCACAATAGGTATTCGTCAGCTGCTCTTTTGCATCGGTCTACCTTGCCATCCATTTTGCAACACTGTATGGCTTTAAGGAGACTGCCCTATTAGTAGAGATTCAAGCTGTCACCATGCGTCTCTTACTGTTCCAAGACCTTGTCCCTCAGTGATTAGAGGCTGAAGAGGGCAGGATATGCCTCTGATTATATCCAGATAGGCTCCAGTGAGCCTACAAGGATGAAGGGTGCCATGGCACTTTCACATGCTTCTAACTGGGAAATGCATTTTAAGATAAATATTTTTACTAACTGCAATACCCCATTAAAATGTAGTAATTGATCCCTAAACTTTAGATTTCAACTATAGGTCTGCTTTAAGATAACTTTAATTGAACTCTGTGTATAATACAGCTTTAAAATTAATTACATAATTAATCACAACTTGTGTTAGCATCCTTTTCACCTGTAATACAGAGCAAGGCTGCATTCTGCTCTACAAGGTCCCTCTCACGTCATTTGAGAAACAGCCTTTGCAAGGCTCAGCCAGCAAATCAGCAGAATGAAGAAGTGGGGTTACCAGAATACCATTATACTGGCAACAACGTGTTAGTCCAGTCATAGCCACAGCTATGCCTGAATGAATATGAGGAGCTGTGGACAGGAAGGCAGTTGTCCTTATCATAGCTTTCTTTTCGACTTAGCTGCCCTCCCATTTACAAAGACATTAGGCAAAATTTTAACTGTTTGTGAAATGTCATGATGGGTTTATGTCAAACGTATTTGTTATGTTTACATGTTTATAACATTTTTTATATTACTTATAATTAATATTTTTATTGCAGATAAATATTTCATAGGTTTCAAAGCATGCTGGGCTTGGTAACAAGAAAGCCCAGCACTGCCAGCCTGCTTGCTAGCACCCTGTATATAACTGAGTAAGCCAGACAGCCCCATATCTGCTAGAAGAGAGGCAAAAAAGAAGTGTCATTCAGAATCCTATATAATCTGATCTCTTCTACACTCCAGTAAAAAGAAAAACATTTTCATCACATTCACGTTTCCAAAAAAAGTTAGCATGCATTAAAGTGTCCCTAGCAGAATAGAAATCACTATGGAGCTTTCAGAAAAGGAGCTTCTTTGAAATGTTATACATGTAGGCCGTGCATGGGCTCTCCCAAGACTGTCAGAAAAACTCCTAGTATGAGCCACCCTCTCTGTTCTGGCTAGATGCCAAGATGTGTTGTATAGTGTATGCTTGAATCCATGGGAACTTGAATCAAGGAAAAAGCTGAACTTACCCTTAAAGTTTATTTTTAGTGCTGAAAAACATATACAAGCCCACACAGTCCTGTTACACATATATAACAAGATAAGGATAGCCTGGAGAGAAACATGACCAGACTCTTTCAGTGTGATTGTGGAAAACAGGGTTAAAACTAAAGTCTTCCCCTAACAATTGATCCTTGCCAACATATATTCATTTTTTTAAGCTTCAAATATATTCATTGTGTTCTGTTCTGTCTCTATCAGATGTAAAAGTCAGAAGAAGATCACGTGGCGCCAGAAGGACGCGACCATGTAGCTCCAATAAAACAGAACCAGGTGAAATCTGCGATAACGAAGGCTCCCAGCACATATCTCTGAGAGGGCAGCTGGAAAGAGAAAGAGCACACAAGCTAAGTCAAATATTTAACATGCCAGCAAGAAACATTTAATAGGAAGCTGCTGAAACCTTACTGACGTATTGTGATTTCACCTTGATGGATTACATGGTTAGTGCATTACCATTGTGCAGATCATTTATTAAATAAACACAATGCCTACCTGATACAGTATCTGTATTTTTGTTGCTAAGACTGAGAACACTTACATAGCACTGTATAAAATTGGATCACTTACTGGCCTAGGGGGAGGGGTGGGGGCTGATGATTTCACTGAGCAGGTATTGGCTATATTATAGTGCATGCCCAGGTGGAGCCCCTGTGCATGTGACTCTGGGCCTTGGGGAGAGAGTTGTATTGACGAAAGGGATCTATTGGGACACATAGATTTTTAAACAAGTTGGAAAATCTTTATGGGAAGTTACAGGATTTTGGTAGTTCAAAAGCACTCATTACGGTAACCCTAAATGATACACAAGAAATGATAGCCAGGCAGGTAAACCCTCACACTATACAGATGGTACAGCATTGGATTAGGGTCTATGACACCTGTTCTAGTGTTCTACTTACACCCTCTACCTCTACTGTGCCATTGTCAAGGTCTTACCTTGCCTTCCTGTTGGCAGCCATCTTGGACATGTGCAGACTCTGTTTACATCATCACTTGTCTGCTGCCTGGGCGTCGCTCAGTGATGATGTTGCACACCTGACTATATATATCACCTGATGGCTTTCAGACCTTGCCCTTGCATTTGTGTATCACTGCTAGCAGTCCTCTCTTTTGTTTCTCTGTGCATGACTTGGCTTGGCTGAAGACCTTCCTGGCTCTTAATTCCGCATCGGCAGACGACCTCGCATCGGTTGACGACCCGGCTTCGGCAGACTACCCGCTTCTGGATTCGATCTTGGCTTGGATGACTACCCATTCCTGGACTCGATCCAGGCTTTGATGACTACCTGCTTCCGAACTTGACCCCGGCTGTTATTGATTTCGCTCCTCTCTCTTGCTGTGCGATTATTATTGTTGCATTAATGCTTTACTTTACTTGCATTTTCCTGTGGTCTGGTTTCCTGGCACCCTGACAGTATGCCAGGGCCATGAATCCTGACGATGCAGGTGCTCTTACGCTTCCCATGCTGGTTACCAGGCTCGATCAACAAGACCAACTTTTGGGTCAGTTCGCTCAGACGTTGCTTGCACGCACAGCACACCTTGCTCCTGATGATGCTAGGTCGGTGTTTCCTCCTGTTGTTGCTACCGCTGCTGCTCCTGTTGCCGCTCCTGCTCCTGCAGCTGAAGTCGCTGTTACCAGAGGGAAGACTGGTTCAACCCCCAACCTGCAGCGCTATGGGGGTGAGCCGAGTCAGTGTCCTGGCTTCCTAAACCAAGTGGGCATTTATAATGAGATGGTGGGCTTCCTAATCTCGTTGCTCTCGGACAAGGCCTTGGCCTGGGCGAATCCCTTATGGGAGAATGATAATTCCGTGATTCTCGATTTCCCCGCGTTTTGTTGCCTCCTTTCTTAGGGTATTTGATGTGCCTGCTTACTTTGCTTCTGCTGCTAAGCTGCTCCTGTCCATTCAACAGGGTATTCAAACCGTTGCCGAGTATGCTATCGAATTTCGTACCCTGGCAGCAGAGGTGGGCTGGAATATTGAGGCTCTGGTGGCGGTCTTCTCTTATGGTCTCTCCGATGCATTGAAGGATGAAATTGCGGCAAAGGATCTCCCTGATGAGCTCAAGGCTCTCATTTCCTTTCTGATTTTGATCAATACCAGGCTCAGGGAGAGACTATCGTTTAAGGAGCGCCTGCGGAGGCCTCCTACCAGATTGGCTCCTACATTTTCTTTCCCACCCATTCCTCCTTCACCTCCCATGCCTCCTGGGGATGGTGCGTCTGGCTGTGAACCCATGCAGCTAGGATTCACTCGCCTTTTTTAGGCTGAGCGGGCCTTTACGAGGAGGGAGGGCCGGTGTCTGTATTGCGGCCTTGGTGGACATTTCCTGAAATCTTGTCCTACCTGTCCGGGAAACGCTCGTGCCTAAGAACCTGTTGGGGGCAGATCTTAGGTGGAATTTCCTGTTCCTCGGTTTCCCGTAGAGATAAACCACTAATCACAGTTGTCCTCTCCTGGGCAGCAGGCTCGGTGGTTACCCAGGTGTTGGTAGACTTCGGTGCTGGCGGTTACTTTATTGACAGTATGTTTGCTGCTGCAAATTCCATACCCTTGCAGCCCCATGTTGCTCCACTGGTCATCAAGGTAATTTATAGCAGACCCCTGCAACTGGCGGCTACTTATGAGACTGTTCCAGCTGAAATGGCAATAGGGACTGTTTCCAGGTTATATCGACCCCACACTACTCTGTTGTTTTAGGGTACCCTTGGCTTCAGAAACATAATCGGACCTTTAATTGGCAGTCGGTTGAGATCCTCTCTTGGTCTCCACAGTGTGGCGCTGTTTGTATCCATGGGCCTGTTAAGGTACATTGTACCTCCTCGGATTCAGTATTGCCTACTGAATATCATGAGTATCAAGATGTATTTGACAAGGTGCGCGCTGGAACTCTTCCTCCTCATCGTTCGCATGATTGTGCCATAGACTTGCAACCTGGTGCCATTCCCCCTCGTGCCAGTGTTTAACCTCTTTTGGTTGCGGAGAATAAGGCCATGGAGGAGTACATTGGGGATGCGCTTGACTGAGGGCACGTTTGCAACTCCACTTCTCCAGCAGGTGCCAGATTTTTCTTCATTAAAAAGAAGGGGGGTGAGTTGAGACCTTGCATTGATTATAGGGGTCACGGTCAAGAATGCATACCCAATTCTGTGGATTACTGAATTATTCGACCGCCTCATGGGAGCAACGGTCTTTACCAAGCTTGACATAAGGGCCACGTATAACTTCGTAAGGATCAAGGAGGGTGATGAGTGGAAGACTGCGTTTAATACCAGAACCGGTCATTACAAATATTTAGTAATGCCATTTGACTTGTGCAATGCGCCCGCTGTCTTCCAGGAGTTCATCAATGATGTACTTCGTGGTATGTTGTAGCAATGCGTGGTAGTCTATTTGGACAACATCTTGATTTACTCGGACTCCATTGAATGACACTACCTGGATGTCAGATGGGTGCTGCAACGGTTACGGGAGAATGGGCTTTTCTGTAAGCTTGAGAAATGTGAATTCCACCTGGTTGCTTTCTTGGGCTTCATCATTCCTACTGAGGGGTTCTCTATGGACCCTCATCAGGCTTCGGCTGTTTTACAGTGGCCTCGCCCTAGTGGTCTCCGTTCCATTCAGCGTTTCCTTGGGTTTGCCAACTACTATCGGAAATGTATCAGGAACTTTTCCTCTTTGGCCAAACCTATCTCAGATCTGACCAAGAGGGGCAGCGATCCCCACAATTGGACGCCTGATGCTATCCAAGCTTTCGAAGCCCTCAAGTCTGCTTTCGCTTTGGCTCCCATTCTGTGTCATCCCAATCCTGGTTTGCCCTTTGTCCTAGAGGTGGATGCGTCTGAGACGGGAGTAGGCGCCCTCTTGTCTAAGCGTCGGACACCTGATGGACATTTACTTCCTTGTGAGTTCTACTCCAGGAAGCTGTCTGCAGCTGAATGCAACCAGGAGATTGGAGACAGAGAGCTCTTGGCCATTATCCTGGCTCTCAAGGAGTGGAGACACTTGTTCGAAGGTTCTGTGGTTCCAGTTCTCATTCTCACCAATCATAAGAATCTGACGTATCTCTCGGAGGCCAAGTGGCTCACACCAAGTGGCCTTATTCTTGTCTCGTTTTAACTATGTGGTCTCCTATTTGCCCGGCTCCAAGAATGTTAAAGCTGATGCCTTGTCTCGCCAGTATTCTGAGTTGTCCAGGGAGGACTCCGTGCCGCCATCAGAATATCAAGCTGGAACTGTCAGTAATCACACACAGTTTCCTCCACTTTCCTCTTAGGAGCTCAAGGGAGCAGGACCCCGCTGACGAAGTTACTGGTGGGAAGTAACACGTACGGGGATGGAGCCTGCGCATGGAAGCCGCATCCCAGCTAAGTTTGACGAGACCCTTGTAGTCCTCACTGCTTAAGTGCTTATCGAGTGAGTTCAATGTTACGTGTCCTGGTATTTAATAAATTATAAAGAGAGCACTAGAAGTATCCTTCCCCTTTTTTTGTATATACACCACCACTGATCGTGTCCTGCTCCCTTGAGCTCCTAAGAGAAAGGTGGAGGAAGCTGTGTGTGATTACTGACAGTTCCAGCTTGATATTCTGTCTGAGACCCTGCATCCCTAAGCCTGAAGGAGGAAGGTGAAGGAGGCTGTATGGCAATATTGCTAAAGCTTGTTTGACTCATTGAGATATATGGGTCAGACATTAAGATGAGCTGCTACTGAGTACAGAATCACATTGATCACCAGGGTGTGGAGTGAGCACCAGCACTTTATATATATATTGTGGGGATTTAGCTCGGTGGCGGGTGTGGATGACCCCCCTTTGGGGTTCGTTACAGAGGGATATAACTGAGAAGTGGTTGCAAACAACAGTGTATGGTTTTATTCTTCCAATTTCTTCAAACAAGTGCATGCAGCAAAAACATCCAAAATAAAATAAAACACAAAATAAATCCTTGCCACTGTGGGCGGCTACCTTCTCACATACAGGAACCGACCTACGGAGTCTGTCCCCAACCTACTGTTGGGCCGACTTTGCTGATCCTACAGCAAACCATCAATAATCCATGTATTTTTCTCTTCACATAGGAATAGTTCATTGTTTCTTCCCATAGAAAATGTTCATTGTTTTTCTCTCCCCATAGAAAACAATCCAAGACCTCACCTTGAGAAATCTTCAGTCTTTTTATCCTTCTCAGCGCACATTGCTTCAGGATGCATTCATCTGACTGTCCTCCTCTCCCCAGCTTCACACAGCGTCAGGAGGCAGCAATCAATAGACTTCCTTTGGACAAATTATAGAGGCCTTAACTTCCTCATTCCGAACAGCTGAAGGCCTTTCAACTTCCTTAAGCCGTCCTGGCTACCTTTCCTGCTGCCTTTGCAGCCGACACCCTATAGTAATTGGTGAATTTTCTAAACCAGGTGGAAATGCATCTCCTGTCTGTGACTACATCCACAGATTTACCTGACTTCCTGTCACAATATATATATATATATATATATATATTTATTCAGCACTCAAGATTTATTTATTTATTTTTGATATCTATTGTAAACTTTTTAATAATCTTTAATGTAATGCATTGTGCAATATTTGTGCACCTTTTCACTGTATGCACCTAATTTATTCACAATTTATTTATTTATTATTGTTGATTGATCTTTTACCATTGGCGCTGCATTTTACTTATTTGATAGAAATGAAAGCCTAGTCCGTGTGACAGCGGGCAGGAAAGCCGTGAACCCAGTCCTACAAAAAACTATTTCGATTTAAAAAAGAAAAATAGCTGTGTCTGGAGTTGGGCTTAAGAGTCCCTGTACCAAAAAGTGAGATTTTAGTAAGTGGGGTCAGCATCTGGCTTCTGGTATGTCCTGGTCGGATTCCCCATTAGTAAGATTTCCTTGCCATAATTCTAGGCCTTTGCGTGTCGTCACGACCCCTTGCAGTCACCACCGGGGTTAGCATAGTTAGGAGACAGTGCAGTCACCACTGAATATTGATAATTGACAAATTTACAGCAATCTTAGCTGACACCTATTCACAATTCCTCCTTGTATTTCAACCTTGGATATCCTATTTACAACCCTCACAATTTCATAGCTCCTTGTTAGCCGTCTGATCACTGTGAATGCCACCCCCACCCCCTTTTACACCTTTCCCCAGGACTCCCCCCTACATCTCTTATAACACTTTTAGCCTCCTCCCCCCCCCCCCAATGTATCCTTATACTCCAATACCAGCTACACAAATATGGGTGCTCACCTGCCAATTTTCTCTAACTACTAATATATTGTGTTTTTGTAATCAATCAATATAAGCCATTGTTACAAATACACTATATTGTCAAAAGTATTGGGACACCTGCCTTTACACGCACATGAACTTTAATGGAATCCCAGTCTTAGTCCGTAGGGTTCAATATTGAGTTGGCCCACCCTTTGAAGCTATAACAGCTTCAACTCCTCTGGGAAGGCTGTCCACAAGGTTTAGGAGTGTGTCTATGGGAATGTTTGACCATTCTTCCAGAAGCGCATTTGTGAGATCAGGCACTGATGTTGGACGAGAAGGCCTGGTTGGCAGTCTCCGCTCTAATTTATCCCAAAGGGGTTCTTTCGGGTTGAGGTCAGGCCAGTCAAGTTCCTCCACCCCAGACTCGTTCATCCATTTCTTTATGGACCTTGTTTGTGCACTGGTGCGCAGTCATGTTAGAATAGGAAGGACCAACCCCAAACTGTTCCCACAAAGTTGGTAGCATGAAATTGTCCAAAATGTATGCTGACGCCTTAAGAGTGTTTTTCACTGGAACTAAGGGGCCAAGCACAACCCCTATAAAACAACCCCACACCATAATCCCCCCTCCATCAAATGATTTGGACCACTGCACAAAGCAAGGTCCATAAAGACATGGATGAGCAAGTTTGGGGTGGAGGAACTTGACTAGTCCTGACTTCAACCTGGTAGAACACCTTTGGGATGAATTAGAGCGGAGACTGCGAGTCAGGCCTTCTCGTCCCTTACAAATGCGCTTCTGGAAGAATGGTGAAACATTCCCATAGACACACTCCTAAACCTTGTGGACAGCCTTCCCAGAAGAGTTGAAGCTGTTATAGCTGCAAAGGGTGGGCCAACTCAATATTGAACCCTACAGACTAAGCCATGCTTGTCACTTTTGCACAGTCCGCAGTGCAGGCGGTCAAGCACACCTTTTTCCTTGGATGTCCCAAAATCATTTGATGGATGTAAGTGCAATATATTTTTTAAAAAAAACGATTTGTTTGAAGATAATGCACTATCAGTTCCTCCTTTCTCTGCATATGAGACCATATCCACTGTCGAGTGAACCTGTCGCACTGAATATATGTTCCCACTGTTGGACCCTTGATGTGTATCGGAGTTCGGTATTGAGCTTTTTTGTGTGTGGAGGAATCTCTTCATGCTGCATGACTGCAGCCTTTTGGTAGGCGGCCATTATGTATCAATCAGCATGAAGGTGGACCACTGAGCACCTGGAGGAATATTTCTTTCAGCACGTTTAACTTTGTTTTACTGGCTGTGGACTTTTTGTCACTGTTTCACTTGTGGAACTGGATCTGTTCTAATTGTTCAAGTCATTGGAATATTTATTTCACAAAGGGTACTTTGTCTCACATTGTGTTTTTACACACATTTTGAAAAATTGATACATGTTGTCACTCAGAGATATTGCCAGATATTGCTTTGGATACACATTTTTATATCAGTATTTATCACATGCTAATTTTTGTATAATTATTAGATAGCGCACTTTAAATATTTTCACACTTAACATTTCTGGTATTCAGGAATTTTTAAGTGCAGCAATCAATCAATTTTAGTCAGCGCATCCTCATCCCTTTTTTTCCTTTATGAAAGAGAAAACATTGAAATGAATATGTCAAAGCTTATATGAAATGTGTTGGGTTTACATCTACATTTAAATTCCACATCCTGTCTTAAATGTAACATTTCATAATATCCAGTAGCCCTCACAAATTTATAAAATAAAACAGCATTTTGTGCTTCCTTCCTATTTGCTTTATTACGTGACTAAAAAGTGACAGGTACACGTCAGGAAACAGAAATTCAGAATGCAGAAAATTACACTGAAAGTTATTTTCCATAATTTTCCAAAAAGTAACTACAATAGCACCCCCATATGGTATTTGGGTAGAGCACACATAAATCTAGGATATCGGTTATTGAAGTCCAAGACCTCATACTGCCACGGGAGACAAAACCTGCAAACACATACAGTTAATACTGAAGCACAGATCATTAAAGAAAATGGCAATAACAAGTAATACATTATACATAAACGAGCACTCTTACCTATGCCCACGCTGCCTTTCTTTCTTGTGGTTTCCCTTTAGGCAGCCCCTGCACTGCCATTTCAAAATTGTATGTCCTCCTGTGCATGCGGCATACAGTGTTTAACCACTTACCCCCCTTCATGGCCAGGCCATTTTTTGCATGCTCGTGTGACACTGCACCCATATAAAGTTTATGTCTTTTTTTCCCCAAAAATAGAGCTTTTTTTGTGGTATTTAACCACTTAAGGACCAAGCCCATTTTTGACACATTTTGTTCACAAGTTAAAATCAATATTTTTTGCTAGAAAACTACTTAGAACCCCCAAACATCATATATATATATATATACATTTTTTTTTTTAGCAAAGACTCTGGAGAATAAAATAGCGGTCGTTGCAATATTTTTTGTAATGCGGTATTTGTGCAGCGGTCTTTCAAACGCCAAAAATTACGAAAAATTAAATTTCACTGCATTTAAAAAAAAGTAAACAGTAAAGTTTGCCCATTTTTTTGTATATGGCGAAAGATGATGTCACGTCGAGTAAATAGATACCCAACATGTTACGTTTTAAAACTGCGCACACCCACGGAGTGGCGACAAACTACGGTCAATAAAAATCTAAGGGTTACCAATTTAGAGTTAGGGAGTAGCTCTTTTTTAAAAATGATTGCTCTCACTCTGGCAATCGCGGTGATACCTCACATGTGTGGTTTGAACAGTGATTTCATTTGCGGGCGCGACTTCCCGTATATGTTTTTTTCGTGCGCAAGCTCACGGCGACGGGGGTGGCTAAAAAAAAATTTTATTTTATTTTTTTGATTTTACCACAGGTTTTTTCTGATCACTTTTAATGCTGTCACAAACAATGTAAACATCCCTTGTGACAGCAATAGGCAGTGACAGGTACTCTTTATGGAGGGATCGGGGGTCTAAAAGACCCTAGACCCCTCCACTGCACTTCCATGTATTCAAAACGCCGAAAACTGCATTTTTGAATACACTCACTTTTTAAATTTGGCACCTTTAGCAGCCAAGTAACCTGGACGTGACGTCATGGACAACGCCTCCGGTTACGTCATCGGAGACCCGATCGAAGCCGCATCTGGCTTTGATTGGGACTCAATCCAGCCGGCGGATGCGCCCCAGTGGGACTGGATACCCGGGCAGAGCCGCATCGGTCACTGGGGTAACGATTGAGCGGCTCCCGAGCCGCATCGGTCATTACTGCCTGAAAGCCGACCGCCGGCTCTAAAAAACAGTACCGGGATGATGCCTCTAGCTAGAGACATCACTCCGAGACAACCACTTAAAGCCAGCTGAAGCAGGTCTACGTCGGTTTGCGTTAAGTGGTTAATCACCACTCTTTTTTTTATTTTTTTACACTTAAAACAAAAAAAGACCGACAATTTAAAAAAAAAAAAAAAACAATATTTTTACGTTCTGCTATCTCACAAAAGTGAGTACACCCCTCACATTTTTGTAAATATTTTTTATAGCTTTTCATGTGACAACACTGAAGGAATTACACTTTGCTACAATGTAGAGAGTGTACAACTTATTTAACAGTGTAAATTTGCCGTCCCCTCAAAATAACTCAACACACAGCCATTAATGTCTAAACTGCTGGCAACAAAAGTGAAAATGTCCAAATTGGGCCCAATTAACAATTTTCCCTCCCCAGTGTCATGTGACTCATTAGTGTTACAAGGTCTCAGGTATGAATGGGGAGCAGGTGTGTTAAATTTGGTGTTATCGCTCTCACTCTCTCATACTGGTCACTGGAAGTTCCCTGAAACTGAGCTGCAGCACGGTGGACAAGACCATACAGTGGTTTAACAGGACAGGTTCCATTCAGAACAGGCCTAGCCATGGTCGATCAAAGAAGTTGAGTGCAGGTGCTCAGCGTCATATCCAGAGGTTGTCTTTGGGAAATAGACATATGACTGCTGCCAGCATTGCTGCAGAGGTTGAAGGGGTGGGGGGTCAGCCTGTCAGTGCCATACGACCATACGCCACACACTGCATCAAATTGGTCTGCATGGCTGTCGCCCCCGAAGGAAACCTCTTCTAAAGATGATGCACAGGAAAGCCCGCTAACAGTTTGCTGAAGACAAGCAGACTAAGGACATGGATTACTGGAACCATGTCCTGTGGTCTGATGAGACCAAGATAAACTTATTTTGTTCAGATGGTGTCAAGCGTGTATGGTGGCAACCAGGTGAGGAGTACAAAGACAAGTGTGTCTTGCCTACAGTCAAGCATGGTGGGGGGGGGGGGGGGCAGAAGCAAGGCATGGTCTGCATGAGTGCTGCCAGCACTGGGGAGCTACAGTTCATTGAGGGAACCACGAATGCCAACATGTACTGTGACATACTGAAACAGAACATGGTCCCCAGAACATGAAGCCAGTTTCTTGCTGCCTAGTGAAGGAGTAGGACCTAGGTTTCCTGCTGGGGCTTTGGTCTCAGTTTTTTTGTTCTTTTAAGAATATTTCTGTTTATTTCTCTTTACTCACTAATGCTAGCTAGTTTCAGGGCGATCCTCCTGGTGAACTACAAGGGACAGCCAGCTGAGGTTTCGCACTGAATAATATAGATCCTTACGGTCTCCCAGCCTTGCTGACGAGCGTGAGCAGGTTATAGTCCCGCACTAGGCCTCGCCACGACAGAGCCCCTGTGGACGGGGACGAGCCTGCGAGTGGATGTCTCGCCGGGACGCATCGCCCTGGAACGCCCTGAGTCGTAGCGTACCCCTTAGCTGGAAGCAACCCCACTGAGGGTGGGAGGTGGTCTGTCCAGAGTGGAGCCCACCTGGTCCATGGCATGGTGAGTAAACTGAGCCCCCCATTTCCCTAGTGGCCTCTGGGGGGATGTGGGCCCACTCCTGGGGATAATAGGACCCCGTTTTCCTAAAAGATTCCCCTGGCCTATTAGGATTCCGGCCCTGCCCTTCCTGCTCCCGCATGGGGGCGCTATATTCGGCACCTGGCGCCGAGGGGGGATGGGATATACAGCGGTACCTTATCCTGTGGGGTCTTTTTAGGTTGATCCCTGGGGTGGCCTTGCGTGGCCTTGTATTTGGGTCCGCATCGCACGTGGAAGATGTATATTTCATGGTGTGAATCCGAAAAATTGCACCCTTGCCTTTTTTCGGTGGCTAGGGTCTTGGCTTTCTTGCAAAAAGGAGTTGAGCAATGGTTGGCCTTGCTCATGATCAAGGGCCAAGTGTCGGCTCTGGCGAAGTACTTCCAACGCCCGTTGGCTGCTAATACCTTAATTCACACCTTTATTCAAGGGGTGTGTCATATGGCTCCTCCGAGACGATCCCCCTCGCTTCCGTGGGATTTGACTTTGGTTTTGTTTATTCTTCAAAAGCCTCTTTTTGAGAATCTAGGGACATATCTCTGTCTTTGTCATATCAGAAGGTTGCCTTTTTGGTGGCCATTACTTCTGCTGGCAGAGTATCTGAGTTGGCGGCGCTTTCCTGTCGTTCGCCTTATTTGGTCGTCCACAGAGATAAAGTGGTTCTCAGACCTAATCCGTTTTTCTTCCTACGGTGGTGTCTGGTTTCCATTTAAAGGAAGACATTGTTTTGCCTTCACTCTGTCCTAAGCCTCCCAAGGAAATTGCCTTGCACTCTCTGGATGTGGTTCGGGCAATCAGGGTTTACCGGTTGGCCATGGAGTCCTTTAATAAATCAGACTCTTTTTTGTCCTTACTGAGGGATCTCGTAAGGGTTTGGCTGCATCTGCTGCGACTATATCCAGATAGATTAGGCAGACGGTTGTACAGGCTTATTCATTGAAGGGTCAGGTTCCTCCTTTTCCTGTTGCAGCGCGTCCTACCAGAGCACTGAGTGTCTTTTGGGCTTTTCATCATCAGGCCTCTGTTACTCACGTGTGTAAGGCGGCGACTTGGTCGTCCGTGCATATTTTTTACAAAATTCTACAAGGTAGATTTGTTGCCATCTTCGGATGCATCCTTTGCCCGCAAAGTTTTTGCAGGCTGCTGTTTAAAGAGACTTGTTTTTCTCTTTCAGGGGTTTATATTTGCTTTCTATGGGAAAGCTCCTGTTGTTCCTGGTTGAGCTTTGGCTACGTTTAGCCTTTGGAAAACGTTACCTGTTTTTTTTTTTTTGGTTGCGTTCTTCCCACTCCTCATGCCCACACTGCTTTGGGACGTCCCTATGGTATAAGAAGCATAAGAGCTGCGTCTGTCAATTGAAGATAGAGAAAACTGGATTTTTGTAAGAGCTTACCGTAAAATCCTTTTCTCTGAAGTCCATTAACAGACGCAGCACCCGCCCCTCTGTTATGGGGATGGTTTGTGTCTTCTTTTTCACTGCTTGCTAGGAAACTGGTTTGTGGCAGAGTGCGTGTGTTGTTATGCCGCGAAGGACAGCCCCTGTAGGCGTGTCAGTGAATTTTTTCACTGTACTACTCCTGTAGGGTGCAGCATAATCCTATGGTATAAGAGGCATAAGAGCTGCGTCTGTCAATGGAATTCAGAGAAAAGGATTTTACAGTAAATTCTCACAAAAATCCAGTTTTCTTCATAATTTTAGGCCAATAGGTTTTCTGCTGCATATTTTTATGTATAAAAAGAAATCCCAATAAGCGTCTATTGATTGGTTTGCACAAAAGTTATCGCATCTACAAACTATGGGATATTTTTATGGCATTTTTATGTTTTTTACTAGTAATGGCAGCGATCAGCCATTTTTAGCAGGACTGCGACATTGCAGCGGACAAATCGGAGATCTAACTGTCACTTTTGACACTTTTTTGAGGACCATTGACAATAATACAGTGATCAGTGCTAAAAATATGCACTCTTACTGTGCTAATGATACTGGCAGGGAAGGGGTTAACATCAGGGGCGATCAAAGGGTTAAATGCGTCCCTAGGGGGGTTCTTGCTAACTGTGGGGGAGTTGCTCTGACTGGGGGAAGACAGAGATCTGTGTTCTTGCTTGGCAGGAACACACGATCTTTATCTTCTCCCCTGTCAGAATGTCGATTTGCCTTGTTTACATAGGCAGACTGCCGTTCTGCCTCTCTCGGGAATGATCGCGGGTGGCCAGCTAACATCGGGTCCGCCAGATCTGCTGATTGGCTCCCCCTCTATCCAACGCGTGGCTGTTGCACGAAATGATGTACAAGTGCGTGATTTCGGGCAATAGAGCCACTTTGCCGCAGTAAATGTACGTTAGGCAGTCAGCAAGTAGTTAGGTTTATCCTAGAATTCCACTTTAAAACAAAAGGATTGCAGAGTTGTAGAGTTTGATTTCTTTAGAAAGCAGCCACAGCCTGAGTATAAAAGGCTGCCCCCTCTGGGTGAAAACAGTGGTCTCTCCACAAAGTTCCAAAATAACCCCTGACAAGCAGAGTTGGCAGAGGTGTGTCAAATGAGTTTGATGCTCCTGGAATGCATTCAGCTTTAAAAGGCTTTAAAAATTATTATAACAATTATAATTTCTTTAACCACTTACCCACTGGGCACTTAAACCCCCTTCCTAACCAGACCAATTTTCAGCTTTCAGTGCTCTCACATTTTGAATGACAATTACTCAGTCATGCAACACTGTACCCATATGAAATTTTCGTCCTTTTTTTCCACACAAACAGAGCTTTCTTTTGGTAGTATTTAATCATCATTGGGGTTTTTTTTGTGCTATAAATGAAAAAAGACCGAAAATTTTTAAAAGTTTGCAAATTTAGCCATTTTTCTTTATAAATTTTAGCCAAAATTTATACTGCTACATATCTTTAGTAAAAATAACCCAAATAAGTATATATTATTTGGTCTTTGTGAAGGTTATAGGGTCTTCAAGCTATGGTGCCAATCATTGAAAATTGATCACAACTGATGTACTGACGGTCTATCTCATTTCTTGGGACCCTAACAAGCCAGTAAAGTACAAATACCCCCCAAATGACCCCTTTTTGGAAAGCAGACATTCCAAGGTATTTAGTAAGAGGCATAGTGAGTTTTTTTGAAGTTGTAATTTTTTTCCACAGTTCTTTACAAAATTAAGATTTGTTTTTTTTCACAAAATGGTCATATTGCCAAGTTATTTCTCACACACTGTATAGGCATACTTGCAACTACACCCCAAAATACATTTTACTACTCCTCCTGAGTATGGCAATACCACATGTGTGGGACTTTTTCACAGCTTGACCACATCCAGAGGTCCAACATCCAAGTAGCACCTTCAGGAGTTCTAGGAGCAAAAAATTACACACATAATTTCCTGACAACCTATCACACTTTTGAAGGCACCAGGACAATGGAAAAGCCCACAAAATGACCCCATTTTGGAAAGCAAACACCCCAACACATAATCTAGGAGGCATTATGCGTCTTTTGAACATGTCATTTTTTTCCACAAGTTTTTGGAAAATGTAGAAAAAAAATGAAAACGCATTTTTTTTTTACACAAAGTTGTCCATTTATAAGATATTTCTAACACATAGCATGTACATAGCAAAAATGACACCCCAAAATACATTCTGCTACTCCTCCAGAGTATGGCGATACCACATGAGTGAGACTTTTGCACAGCATAGCCACATACAGAGGCCCAACATGCAAGGAGCACCGTCATTTCCTGACTTCCCATTACAATTTTGTGAGGCACTGTAGGGCACTAATAAGCACTGACATGGCACTGATGTGGCACGGATATGGAATGGGTGAGCACTGATGTGGCATGGAAGAACACTGATTTGGCACATATGTGGCATGGATGTTGCACGGATGAGCACTGATGTGGCACGGATGAGCACTGACGTGGCATGGATGTGGCACGGGTGAGCACTGACATGGCATGGATGAGGCACGGATGACCCCTGACGTGGCATGGATGTGGCACGGATAAGTACTGACGTGGCATGGATGTGGCACTGTTGAGCACTGACTTGGCACGAATGAGCATGGATGTGGCACGAATGAGCACTGGCATGGCATGGATGAGCACTGACGTGGCATGGATGCGGCACGGATGAGCACTGACCTGGCATGTATGAGCACTGATGTGGCATGGATGAGCACAGATGTGGCATGGATGAGCCATGGATGTGGCAGGGATGGGCATAATTTAGGTATGGAGGAGGCAGAGGATGAGTGCAGCTGCAGTTTCTCTCCTCTCCTCACACGCTGTACCGATCACTGTGTACAGCGTGTGAGGAGAGAAATGAACCGAACATGCGCCGGTTTGTTGACAAGTGATCGCTCCATCATTGGACGGAGCGATCACATGGTAAAGGGCCTCTGTCATTGGCCCTTTACCATGATTCGTGATGCGGGAAGCATGATTCTGGCAGGACATCATAGTACGCCCTCCCAAAATATGCCAATCACGCTGTAGCCGTCATTCGGCTATAGCCCAGTCTGCAAGTGGTTAAAGTGGAACTAAACTTCTCGATACTTACCCCTGCTTCAGTGATCCAATGGCCATGAGGTCCTTCATCTCCCTGACTTCTTCCAGGTGCTAGGTATTCGGCTACCTTGATTGGCTGGAGCAGGTGGGTGTAACTCCTGCACATGCTACCCGAGAATATACCCTGAGCTGCACATGCAAAGTTCAGTATACATTCGGAGACTGCAGACAGGCAACTTTGATTTACCTCAAAAGAGGCATTGCATGTCTCTTCTGCAATAAAAAGCAGCCTGCTAGAAATTTGTTTTAACACTTTAGTTACACTTTCAATACTTTTCTGATTTAAAAGTAGAACTAAACCCTCCTCTCTTTTACAGCCAAAGATGCTGCCATCTTGGCCTCTGTTTGATCTGCAGTTGCCATGGTACTGCACGTGGGATCAGTTATGACACACGCCAATCTATGGCTTGACAGTTAAATTGAGAGCACAAGCAACTGCAACAGTTATCACTCGCAGTATGCCTTGAATATAACTGTTATGGTAATCAGTGAAACTTATGAGTTTAATTTAATTTTAAAGTGTAATAAACCCTCCTTTTCTTTACAGCCAAGGAAGCTTCCAACTTGGCCTCTGGATGCATGGTGCCGCACATGTTAATAGTTATGACACCATCCATTTGGTGGTTTGACAGTTCAGTTGAGAGCACAAGCAACTGTGACAGTTATCATTCATGGCATGCCTTGAATGTACAGTATCTCATTCTTATCCAATTAGAGAATGCTTTGCATTCAGTTAAACAATGTTAGGTGTTCTCTGAATGGTGCTTATTTCAAGTGACTGAGCTCCTGTGTCCGGTAAGCAACAGGACAGCCGCTCAGCACGGGACCCAGAAACCAGTGATGACTACTGTAGTAGTGGCGACTACTACAGTGATTTCTCACTTCCATGGGGATCCCACTGGTATGGCTCATATATGCTTACCTTGGTCCAAGCTGAATAAATGTTGCTGTGCAAAAATAGCCACACATGGAATTCAGCACTATGCAGAGTTCAGCCGCTCTGTGTTGGGGCCCTCTCACCAAATAGTCTTCCATTGAAAAATTGAAGGAGTCAGGTGGGAAACTGTCAGCTGGATAGCAGCGTCATCCAAACAGATACAGCCACTGCTCAGGTATTCTGAGAATTGTCTATGTCACAACATAATAGGCACAGTGGGAGAGTCATCCATCTGCTCTGTATTGCATGAATGGGGGAACCAGTTTGATTTTTTTCATTCAGCTTCACATGGAAAAAGAAGAGATTTGATTGTGTGGTTGATCAGAAATGAGAAGCAGGGAGTAGTATAAAGACATTCATTGATAACTTGGACCTATAGAACAGCCATGTATCATATTCTCCACTTACACTCACCGGCCACTTTATTAGGTACACCTGTTTTATTGCTTGGTAACACAAATTGCTAATCAGCCAATCACATGGCAGCAACTCAATCCATTTAGGCATCAAGACGTGGTGAAGACGACTTGCTGAAGTTCAAACCGAGCATCAGAATAGGGAAGAAAGGGGATTTAAGCGACTTTGAAGATGACATGTTTGTTGGTGCCAGACTGGCTGGTCTGAGTATTTCAAAAACTGCTGGTCTACTGGGATTTTCACGCACAACTATCTCTGCGGTTTACAGGGAATGGTGGGAAAAGGAGAAAATATCTAGTGAGTGGCAGTTGTGTGGACAAAAATGTCTTGTTGATGTCAGAGGAGAATGGGCAGACTGGTTCCAGATGACAGAAAGGCAACAGTAACTCAACCACTGGTTACAACCAAGGTTTGCAGAATACCATCTCTGAATGCACAACACATCTAACCTTGAAGCAGATGGGCTGCAGCAGCAGAAGACCACAGCAGGTGCCACTCCTGTCAGCTAAGAACAGGAAACTGAAGCTACAATTCACACAGGCTCACCAAAATTGGACAATAGAAGATTGCAAAAATGTTGCCTGGCTTGATAAGTCTCGATTCAGCTGTGACATTCAGATGGTAGGGTCAGAATTTGGGGTAAACAACATGAAAGCATGGATCCATCCTGCCTTGTATCAACGGTTCAGGCTGCTGGTGGTGTAATGGTGTGGGGGAGATTTTCTTGGCACACTTGGGGCCCCTTAGTACCAATTGAGCATCGTTGAAACACCACCGCCTACCTTAGTATTATTGCTGACCATGTCCATCCCTTTATGACTACAGTGTACCCATCTTCTGATGGCTCCTTCCAGCAGAAAAATGCGCCATGTCACAAAGCTCAGATCATCTCACCACTGGTTTCTTGAACATGACAATGAGGTCACTGTAGTCCAATGGTCTCCACGCTCACCAGATCCCATCCAATAGAGCACCTTTGGGATGTGGTGGAACGGGAGATTGGCATCATGGATGTACAGCCTGACAAATCTGCAGCTACTGGGTGATGCTATCATGTCACTATGGAGCAAAATCTCTTAGGAATGTGTGAAACCCCTTGATAAATCTATGCCACCAAGAATTAAGGCAGATATGAAGGCAAAAGGGGGTCCAACCTGGTACTAGCAAGGTGTACCTAATGAAATGAGTGTATACCTCACAACTTTTAAACTTGGGAATGAGGGACATTTCAGGGAGATAGTGACCTGTGACCTGTGTGTGGCCAAACATGATAGTGGGAGGGGCTTAAGAGATGTGCTAAACAAAACCTGGACTTCCTTGTACCTATAAAGTATAGTTTGATTGCTGTGCCACAAGCTAGAGTCTCCAGTGTGAACCAACCCTTAGGGAGAGAGATTATAGAGAAGGAAGCATCACTGTTATATGGAAGGAAGGATCACTATGGAAAAAAAGGAAGGAGGAATCACTATGTCATATAAAAGGCAGGAAGGATCACTAAGGCACATGGAAGGCAGGAAGGAATGATCATTATGGCATTTGGAAGGCAGAAAGGATCACTAAGGCACATGGAAGGCAGGAAGGAATGATCGTTATGGCATTTGGAAGGCAGAAAGGATCACTAAGGCACATGGAAGGCAGGAAGGAATGATCATTATGGCATTTGGAAGGCAGAAAGGATCACTATGGCACAGGGAAGGCAGGAAGGATCACTATGGCAAATGTAAGGCAGGAAGGAAGGATCACTATGGCACAGGGAAGGCAGGAAGGAAGGATCACTATGGCACATAGAATGAAGAAAGAGAGAGGGGGTAGTAGATTCTATTGTAGGAGTGTGGGGCATGCTCCTCCAGGGGTGACATGGGGAGGAGCAGATCTAGGCTACCTCCTCCCCCATTCTGCAGAGCGGGGGAAGTAGGGGGACTGTGCAGCGCACACTGAGAGAGTAAAGTGGGCACGGATTTACGAGACACCGGGATTTACCTGAAATCCAGTACGGTTGGCAGGTATGCTCTAGTCTACTGACTCCCTTTGGTTTGCTGTATTTGACATGAAGATTACAGGCCAGGCTGTGTACTGTACCAGCCCTGGGAGGTCTCTGCTTTACTATAAGATCACCCCTGGCCTTATTTTATTGGAGTAATGTAGTGCTGTAGCCCATAACAACTAATAACATGTCATTGCAGCCAATGATATGTCTGCAATGATTTTTCATTGGCTCTCTGGTTAGTTTGTATAGTGTCCTTTGATCACAGTGATTGCCTACTGGCTGCTGAATTCTGGCGTGCAAGGCTGGAACCAATCAACGATTAGCGTGTGTTCCACTTGCTGTCTGATAAAAGAGGCCGCTTTCTAGATTGACTCCAAACTCCTTCCGTAGCTCTGGCGGCCATTTTTTCGTCGTCCTTACAGACGCCAAAGTGTTTGTCTCCGAAAAAATGTCTGCCGAACGGAAGACCTCTTTTTATTCATATCTTCTTTTTCCTCTATTCCAATGACGCTTCCGCTGCGGTGGCTATTGCATATCCTGTTCTGACTCACGCCCCGCTCCTGGCGGAAGTTGGAGACGGTTTTCCCGGTGCATGTTCCTGGCGGAAGTCCTGGCATGCAGAGTGGTGTCGGTGCCGACGGCTCCGGGGCGTGTAGGCCGCGGGGCCTGGGGCTGTGAGCGGCGGGTAGAAGGGGGGTGGTGGTGAGGGGAGCTCAGGCCAGGAACATGGCCACTCGCCGCCTGACCGACGCCTTCATTTTATTGCGGAACAATGCCGTCCACAACCGGCACATTCTGGCCGAGCAAGTGAGTAATGACGGCGGGAGGGCGCCCGGCCGCGGAGCGGTGAGTCTCCGGGTGACTAGAATAGAGTGTGGTGTGACAGCTGCATGGAGGGTGGAGGAGAACGGCCACTGTGACAGCCTCCATCAACCGACCTACCCCACAGGAACACCCACATCCGGGGACCCCAATATCACCTATTCATCCGGGGGTCAGTGGGAAGAATGCCCCATACATTGGCAGTCAGTGGGATGAATGCCCCCTTACAATTGGGGGTCAGTGTGAAAAATGCCCCCTTACATTGGCAGTCAGTGGGAAGAATGCCCCTTACATTGGCAGTCAGTGGGAAGAATGCCCCTTACATTGGCAGTCAGTGGGAAGAATGCCCCTTACATTGGCAGTCAATGGGGATGAATGCCCCCTTACAATTGGGGGTCAGTGGGAAGAATGCCCCCTTACATTGGCAGTCAGTGGGAAGAATGCCCCTTACATTGGCAGTCAGTGGGATGAATGCCCCCTTACAATTGGGGGTCAGTGGGAAGAATGCCCCTTACATTGGCAGTCAGTGGGATGAATGCCCCCTTACAATTGGGGGTCAGTGGGAAGAATGCCCCCTTACATTGGCAGTCAGTGGGAAGAATGCCCCCTTACATTGGCAGTCAGTGGGAAGAATGCCCCTTACATTGGCAGTCAGTGGGATGAATGCCCCCTTACAATTAGGGGTCAGTGGGAAGAATGCCCCTTACATTGGCAGTCAGTGGGAAGAATGCCCCCTTACATTGGTAGTCAGTGGGAAGAATGCCCCCTTACATTGGCAGTAAGTGGGATGAATGCCCCCTTACAATTGGGGGTCAGTGGGAAGAATGCCCCCTTACATTGGCAGTCAGTGGGAAGAATGCCCCCTTACATTGGCAGTCAGTGGGATGAATGCCCCCTTACAATTGGGGGTCGGTGGGAAGAATGCCCCTTACATTGGAAGTCAATGGGGATGAATGCCCCCTTACAATTGGGGATCAGTGGGAAGAATGCCCCTTACATTGGCATTCGGTGGGAAGAAAGCCCCCTTACAATTGGGGGTCGGTGGGAAGAATTCCCCCTTACATTTGTGGTCGGTGGGAAGAATGCCCCTTACATTGGCAGTCAGTGGGAAGAATGCCCCCTTACAATTGGGGGTCGGTGGGAATAATGCCCCCTTACATTGGCAGTCAGTGGGAAGAATCCCCCCTTACATTGGCAGTCGGTGGGAAGAATGCTCCCTTACAATTGGGGGTCGGTGGGAAGAATGCCCCCTAACGTTTGTGGTCAGTGGGAAGAATGCTCCCTTACAATTGGGGTCGGTGGAAAGAATGTCCCTTACATCGGTAATCGGTGGGAGGAATGACCCCCCCCCCCCACATTGGTAATCAATGGAATGGATGACCCCCACCTACATTGTCGGTCAGTGTGAAGAATGCTCCTTACATTGGTGGTCAGTGGGAAGAATGCTCCTTACATTGGTCATCATTAGATAGGTAATAAGTTGGAAGAACATCCTCCCTACATTGTAGACCGGTGGGAAGAATTCTCTACCTTAAATTGGTGGTCAGTGGGAAGATTGTCCCTTACATTGGTGGTCAGTGAGAAGAATGCTCCTTACATTGATAGTCATTGGGAAAAATGCTCCTTACATTGGTGGTCAGTGGGAAGATGCTCCTGATGTCATTGACTTAATATTGCCATCAGGCGATGTTTGAGCATCCCTGACCCTTTATGTGCCATGATGGGGAATATCGGCTCACTTTGTGTTTGGACCAGACTCAAGCTCATCACTATTCGCTAGGATTTCCTTGTGCTGCGATTCACCTCCAGTTTAATGGTGCATACATAGTTCCAGAACCAGCTGCATGACACCATTGATCTTTTTAGCTTCTGCAAGAAGGACATTCTTCCTACTAATCACAGATGGAAGGCCTGTTTCACAGGGTCTTGAGCTTATATAAGAGCAGTGTGAACAGCAAGCTTTGACAAAGCATTTGCAGAGCTTTCAGCAAACTTTGTTGAAAGTACCAATTAGCCCCAGTTTGTAAATGTTAAACACCGATCCTAATGGGGGAGTGTTCATTGCAACTTGAAGTAAGCTGCTTGCAGGCAAGAAGTGCTAAAGCCTGCTAACCGCTTCTTTAACAACTTCAGCTCCGAAAGGTTTTACCTCCTTAATGACCAGGCCGTTTCTTTTGCGATTCGGGAATGCGCTGCTTTAACTGACAATTTCGTGGTCGTGCCAGGCCGTACCCAAATGCAGTTGATGTCCTTTTGTCCTTTTTTTTCCCACAAATAGAGATTTCTTTTGGTGGTATTTGATCACCTCTGCGATATTTTTATATTTTGTGCTATAAACAAAAAAAGAGCGACGATTTTGGAAAAAATACACTATTTTTTACTTTCTGCTATAAAACATTCCCAATAAAAAAAAAATATTTAAAAAAACTTTTTTTTTTTTAATCATTTTAGGCCAATTTTTATTCTGCTACATATTGTTGGTAAAAATAAAAAAAAGTCCCAAAAAGCGTATATAAATTGGTTTGCGCAAAAGTTATAGCATTTACAAACTATGGGATAGATTTTTGGACTTTTTTCTTTTTTTGTTTTTATTTGTAATATCGGCAATCGGCTATTTTTAGCGGGACTGCGGCGGACAGATCGGACCCCCTGACATTTTTGACACTTTTTGGGGACCAGTAACAATACAGTGATCAGTGCTAAATAATATGCACTGTTACTGTATAAATGACACTGGCAGGGAAGGGGTTAACACTGGGGGGTGATCAAGGGGTTAAATGTGTTCCCTTTTGTGCTTACCAGCTGTGTGGGTGGATGGGTTGGACAGAGGCAGAGAGAGATTGGTGATCACACAATCTTTCCCTGCCTCTCTGACAGAAGAGCCACATGCTTTGTTTACATAGGCAGGCGGCTCTTCTGTCATTCTAGCCGAAGATTGCGTGGGGCCGGCAGCGATCGAGCCCGCTTTTTCCGTCAGTCTGACTCCCACTGTGTCTAATATATGTACGTGAATATGCGCAGCCGAGCCGCCCTGCCGCAGTATATCTGCGTGGGGCGGTTGGCAAGTGGTTAAAGTAACATTCAACACTCCCATTAGGACCTGTGTTCAACATTTACAAATTGGTGCTGAATGGTACTTTAAAAGCTTCAACAAAGCTTGCTGAAAGCGCTGCATATGTTTTGTCAAAGCTTGCTGTTTACACTTCTCTTCTACAAGCTGAAGCCTGAGTAAAACTGGCCTGAGGAATTTTTCCCACTGACCTTGGGTGAGTTGGTTTTAGCAGGGGGTTCTCCAAGACTTGGTTTTTAGCTGGAGGTTCTCCAAGACTTGGTTTTAGCAGGGGGTTCTCCAAGACTTGGTTTTAGCAGGGGATTTGCCAAGACTTGGTTTTAGCAGGGGGTTCTCCAAGACTTGGTTTTAGCAGGGGATTCTCCAAGACTTTGTTTTAGCAGGAGGTTCTCCAAGACTTTGTTTTAGCAGGAGGTTCTCCAAGACTTTGTTTTAGCAGGAGGTTCTCCAAGACTGTTTTAGCAGGGGGTTCTCCAAGACTTGGTTTTAGCAGGGGATTCTCCAAGACTTGGTTTTAGAAGGGGGTTCTCCAAGACTTGGTTTTAGCAGGGGATTCTCCAAGACTTGGTTTTAGAAGGGGGTTCTCCAAGACTTGGTTTTAGAAGGGGGTTCTCCAAGACTTGGTTTTGGCAGGGGGTTCTCCAAGACTTGGTTTTAGCAGGGGGTTCTCCAAGACTTGGTTTTAGCAGGGGGTTCTCCAAGACTTGGTTTTAGCAGGGGGTTCTCCAAGACTTGGTTTTAGCAGGGGATTCTCCAAGACTTGGTTTTAGCAGGGGATTCTCCAAGACTTGGTTTTGGCAGGGGGTCTCCAAGATTTGGTTTTAGCAGGGGATTCTCCAAGACTTGGTTTTGGCAGGGGATTCTCCAAGACTTGGTTTTGGCAGGGGGTTCTCCAAGACTTGGTTTTGGCAGGGGGTCTCCAAGACTTGGTTTTAGCAGGGGGTTCTCCAAGGCTTGGTTTTAGCAGGGGATTCTCCAAGACTTGGTTTTAGCAGGGGATTCTCCAAGACTTGGTTTTAGCAGGGGATTCTCCAAGACTTGGTTTTAGCAGGGGATTCTCCAAGACTTGGTTTTAGAAGGGGGTTCTCCAAGACTTGGTTTTAGAAAGGGGTTCTCCAAGACTTGGTTTTAGCAGGGGGTTCTCCAAGACTTGGTTTTAGCAGGGGGTTCTCCAAGACTTGGTTTTAGCAGGGGGGTTCTCCAAGACTTGGTTTTAGCAGGGGGTTCTCCAAGGCTTGGTTTTAGCAGGGGGTTCTCCAAGACTTGGTTTTAGCAGGGGATTCTCCAAGACTTGGTTTTGGCAGGGGATTCTCCAAGACTTGGTTTTGGCAGGGTGTTCTCCAAGACTTGATTTTAGCAGGGTGTTCTCCAAGACTTGATTTTAGCAGGGGGTTCTCCAAGACTTGGTTTTAGCAGGGGATTCTCCAAGACTTGGTTTTAGAAGGGGATTCTCCAAGGCTTGGTTTTAGCAGGGGGTTCTCCAAGACTTGGTTTTGGCAGGGGATTCTCCAAGACTTGGTTTTAGCAGGGGATTCTCCAAGACTTGGTTTTGGCAGGGGATTCTCCAAGACTTGGTTTTGGCAGGGGGTTCTCCAAGGCTTGGTTTTGGCAGGGGGTTCTCCAAGATTTGGTTTTAGCAGGGGGTTCTCCAAGACTTGGTATTAGCAGGGGGTTTTCCAAGATTTGGTTTTAGCAGGGGGTTCTCCAAGATTTGGTTTTAGCAGGGGGTTCTCCAAGACTCGAAAATTGTTTTATGGTCTCCTCTGGGGTAAAAAGGTTGAGAAAGGCTGCTCCTGAGGGATAATGCAAAAAAAAAGTGTATTGTAGGGTAGTGCAAAGAGGATATGTATCCAATGGTAGCTAATCCATGTTGTTTATTTTTTTAGATCATTGAAATATGATTTTTGATATGCTACTATGGTTTTTTTGTATTTGGTGCTTACCGTACTTTGTGCTTAGTAAAGAAAGCTGTTCATATAACCGTGATGGAGCACAGCTTTGTTGTGAAATCTTGTTTTATGCATCACATTTTGCAGCTAGATAGTGAAGACAGGACTATCTGCAGAACTGAAAGTCCCAGTATGCTCTTTTGAGGCATGACCGCTACAAAGATTTCTTGACCCAGTTCTGCACCATTAAAAGTAAATGTTAGTCAATTAATGCAAAGTGCTGTAACCCATATTAATCTGATTGTATAGATTGGTCTACCATTAACGGCATAACAGCTTAGGACCACAGTCCTTCATATGTAGATGAAAGGGCCTAAAGGACATGTATTGTACATGACTGATCATACTTGAAGCACAAGGAATGTACCTTGCTATGCTGTGGTTCATTTGGGTACAGACTGTTGTAATTTGTGCACTGGTGCATTTTTCTGTCAGCTTATTTCTTCCTATGTGAGAACAAAAACATGCCCGGTTTTGACAAGGTAACTCCAAAATGAGATCAGCGATGGGGTAATCTTTTTTCTATGGGTTACATCAAGCCCTTGTGAGTAGGTGGTACTTGCACTTGCCACACAAATCCTCTTAAAAGGATACAGAATGGCGGCTCCATCAGCACCTGACATGGTTGCATGAATAGCTTTTGTGTGCACACCTGTGCGAGGCGTGACCGGGGAATGTATACAATTCACTATACCTGTCAAGCTGTAAATAGGAAATACTGACGTTTCTGTGTTCTTACCTTTTTTTGCTCCCTTTGCTGTCTACTCCGAGGTACATTGTTTGGCACAGCCATGTAGAACTTAGTGCTGTAGCTTTGCCTACGTAGCTCTGTAGTTGCCATCTGTAAAATCAGCTCTTTGTTAATAATGCATGTATAATGCAGCCAGAAATAGCCAGATGCTAGGTACTGTTTACATGTATATGCTCCCTTCAGGGCAATTTCAGAAAAGCAGCAAAAGCAAATCTCACTGTATATAAAGTTTTTTTTACTATCCGCAATAGATATGTAGAAGGCTTAAAATAAGCTAGACTCCAACTGACTCTCATAGTCCTTCTTAAAGTACATTTCCTGCCAAATCAAAGGACTAGATTACAGAGGTCTTCAAACTATGGCCCTCCAGTTGTTCAGGAACTACAATTCCCATCATGCCTAGTTATGTCTGTGAATGTCAGAGTTTTACAATGCCTCATGGGATGTGTAGTTCTGCCACAGCTGGAGGGCCGTAGTTTGAGGATCCTCCCTGGACTAGAACCTCTACCCAGGGCTCTGTAAAGCTTACCATACATGGTTCAAATTTCAAGCTACAGTATTGGTGGCCCTATTGCGCTACCCAGTTCAAAAAAAAAAAAATCGACTTTAATCTACTATTGTCAAAGGAGTCGGGTAGAAAATTGTAAAGCAAACAGTGAGAGATGCAGTCACTGCCCCGCCTCTGCACCTCATCCAATCAGAGGATGCTTTGCATTGATGCATTCATTCAAAAATGCAGAGCAATGTCTGAATGGCACCCATGCTGAGTAGCCGACCTCCCATGTTCACAATGCAAAAGGTTAGCTGCTCAGCACAGGACCTGAAAGCAACTGAATATCACTGAAGTAGTGGTGTCTTGTATAGTATATCAATTAGATATACGGCGGCAAGGCAGCTCTACTCCACTGGATCATGTACCTAGGACATGATCCAGCACTTCCGGGTTGGGGGGCATGCAGGCTCGCTGCTGGCGACGCACATCTGTGATTATACTCAGCAGGAGCTGATTGGCAGGTAATGTAGACTTGACGTCTACCGGCACCCGGCGATCATTCGTTGCACAGGCAGAATGGCAGTGTGCCTATGTAATCAAAGCAGATTGCCATTTTGTATGATGGGTAGGCATTGATCCTGTGTTTCTGCAAAGCAGGAACATAGATCAATGCCTTCCCCTAGTAAAAGCACCTCCCACAGTTTAGTAAAACACAGGCTAGGGACACATTTAACCCTTTGATGGCCCCTGATGTTAACCCCTTCTCAGCCAGTGTCATTAGTACAGTGACAGTGCATATTTTTTATCACTGATCACTGTATTAGTGTCGCTGGTTCCCAAAAAAGTGTCAGTTATTGTCTGACTGTCCGCCGCGATATTGCAGTCTTGCTAGAAGTCCCTGCCCACCGCCATAAAAAAAAATCCCCCAATTTTTTATTGGAAACGTTATATTGCTGAAAGTTAGAAAAAAAAAATATATATATATATATATATATATATATATATATATATATATATATATATATATATATATATATATATATATATATATATAAAAATTCACGAAGGAGGGTAAACCTTCCGGAGCTCAAGTGGTTAAACATAGTTACTTTGATCTACCCTAGACCAATGTGACAATGCATATTATAGCCTTACCTGGATTTTAACGGGACCAATTTGTTAGGTTATTAAGCAGTAATATAATATGTTGTAGGTTAGGCTTGTTCTTTTGCTAGGGCATTTTATGTGTTGTAAATCAAGAATCCCAATAATCAATATGTCAATCAGTGTTGGTGACCTTCTAATAATTGGTATTGATGATCTTTGTTCTTTCTCTGTCTTTGCTGTTGCCTGCTCTCTGTCCCCCCCTGCCATTCATCTGATGAACTGCAACCCAGGAGCTCGATGAGGTATAGTGTCTCCTGCTAAACCTGATGTTTTATCTGATTTTCCACATTCATTATTCTACATGATTTGTTCTGATTTTTTTTTTCTATTGGTTTTTCCCAAATTGAGCTATACTTGACTTTTGCACCTTCTCTCAGCATTTCCTCTGCTAAAAATATTATACGGGAAACCAGGCACCTAATTATGTTCAGTCTGACTTTATACCAGCTGTATGTGACAAGTTTTTACAACTCCTTTCCATTCCCCTCCTTTACACATGTAGGAATTTGACATAATATAAAATGAATGATACACCCCACATATTGGCACAGAGCATGCTCACTTTGTCTTTGATGCCATATCCAGGCAATACAGATCTCTAAA
Organism: Pelophylax lessonae; assembly: GCF_965119305.1. Lineage (NCBI taxonomy): Eukaryota > Metazoa > Chordata > Amphibia > Anura > Ranidae > Pelophylax > Pelophylax lessonae. Next base: position 191,894,948 of record NC_138778.1, read on the forward strand.
CGTTCTTCTGGATTTTAAAGCAATATTTCCTTGCGCCATTAATTTTTTGGCACTGCTTTATTTTTTTGATTTGCCTAACTATGAGCCTGTTGGTTTGTCTGATCTGCAAAGAATCATGACATTCATGAACATATTTAGGAAAATTAGAAAAAATGATATTGGCCAGTTTGCCCAGTCCTCAAATTATTTTGCTGATCTCTACTAGAGGAAGACTTGTTCAACTGAAAATATATTCCTCCTTATAAATAGTGTTTGCACTTACTAACTCCTGTGCTTGGGGTGAAGGCATTAAGACCAAAAAGCAGCCATCTTGATACTTTCACCAAACCAGGGTAAGTGAGTACACACAGATCATTTCTTCATTGACGCTGGAGAATTTTGGTGGTGGCATTTGTTCACTGTATTGGGCTTATTTTAGGAATTGTATGGAGCAACAAATGTGATTACACTAAAAATTAGCTGCAGGAATCCTGTGGTGTTTCCATATATCCGGCCTACCATGAATCGAGGACGCTGCATCCCTGATGCCATTGTCATCTTAGGTTTAGGGTGTTGTGGCTGGCAGTTCATTGTAGGCCATGGAACCTACCTTTTCATAATATCCCTGTTGGTAAAATTCAGGGAGCCATGTAATTAATAAAAGAGGAAAAAAAGCCTTAAGGCTTCTTTCACACGGTCCGCCTCCGCAGGCGGATCCGTGTTGCTCAGCGGGGATCGATCCGCGATCCCCGCTGAGCCGGGCGGATGACAGCTCCGTCTCCGCTTGCAGAGCGGAGAGGGAGGTGTCTCAGCACCCGCTGCCGTCTATGGGGGATCGGAGGAGAGCGGACCGCTTGTCCGCTCTCATCAGATCCGCTCCGCTCCGATTACTGAACGGATGGAAAAATAGGGTTTCCATCCGTCCAGATTTCAGCACAGGATCGGATGCGGATGGCAGCGGGTGTCAGCGGAGGTGACCTCCGCTGACATCCGCTGCCCCATAGAGCTGCATGGAGGATCCGATCAGATCCGCCTAAAAAACTGACAGGTGGATCTGATCGGACCGCCCGTGTGAAAGAGCCCTAAATCTGATATGTACTTTCCTTTAAATAGGCTTCCTATTTATTTATTCACAAACTGAAACATAGTAAACACAGTTTATTCTACTTCAGTTGTGAATGGACACAGATAGTGATCGGTACAGTTCTCTGACCATATTCATTCTGGAAAGGAGCACACGGGGGCTGGGCAAGTTGGCTACAGAAGAAAGAGGGACCTGGAGAGGCGGTTGCTGGAAGGAAAATACAGCAGATTGTGGTTCCATTGAATGCCACCCCTCCTCTCCAGTCCCTGGGTCAGCAACCAATGGATGTAATCTACCCATCACCTGCACGGGATGGATCAGGTTGCGGACCGCTGCTGTAGGAGATTGGCCCAGAAAAACTAGTTAAAGTGAAAGTAAAGCTGGAGATGAGCTTTAAATAAAGCTAGGGCCGTTCTTGTGTGGACCTGCTACACTGCATAGCATATACTGACCTTCCACTTAAAATTTCCTTCGTTCTCCACATAATTTTGTCCAATTATGATTAGAGATATGCCGGTTTTCGGTAATTCGATATATCGCGGTATTGCATACCCACGGTATTGTTATTGTGGCATTTTTAAAATATTGTGTTTATCTGCTCCTCAAGTCGGACTTTTGAATTGATACATTTCAGTGAGCTGGATGACTCATTCACTCACTCAATAGAAACAGCTCTGGTAATATGATCCTAGAGTGAGAGACTTGGCTCCTCCCTGTAACCAATCAGACGGCTCCCACTCAGCACACACCCACATGCTTCTTCCAGGGCTCAGACACAGAAACACTGCTAATACAAGCAAGTTTCTGCAGATAGATAGAATTAGATAGATAGAATTAGACAGATATTATATATATATATATATATATATATATATACATACATACATAGGCATAGCAGCATATCATATATATATATATATATATATATATACACACACACATACATGCATAGCAGCCCACATTACATTATTATATAGCCATCAAGCAGTGTCTGGCCTACCTGGTGATGACTGGTCCTGGCGCTCTGATCCGATGGCCTGGTCTTTAAAGGGGCAAATCCTTGAGGTCCAGAAGTGGTTAAACCTGCAGGAGGACCGGTGTTTTTATCTATTAATGACTTTACTATTGCTTTAGGCCTGATTCACATGTATGCGGGTTGGGGGCCCACATTTGCCCACATTTGCACAGGCATAGCAGAACATTGATTTGAATGGGCTTGAGCTGCTATGCCTGCGTTTTCGGCTGAAAAAAGGTGCATGCAGAATTTAAAAAAATGCAGTGGCCGTGAAATCCATCCTTCTTTTGCACCATGCGACTTACCTGCTGTTGCTGCACACGCAAACTGTGTTTTTAAATGCCGTGCCCGCGTATATAAAAAATGCAGAAAGCTTGCCAGAGCAGGAACTGCAGGTAAGTCGCATGGTGCAAAAGCGGGATGGATTTCAAGGCCACTGAATTTAAAAAAAATGCTGCATGCACCCTTTTTCTGCGGAAAATGAGGGCATAGCAGCCCGTTCAAATCAATGGTCTGCTATGCCTGTGCAAAAGTGGGCTGCCAACCCGCATACATGTGAACCACCAACCCGCATACATGTGAACCACCAACCCGCATACATGTGAACCACCAACCCGCATACATGTGAACCAGGCCTAAAGCAATAGTAATGTAATTTATAAATAACAACACCTCCTTCAGGTTTAACCACTTCTTGACCACAAGGATTTGCCCCCTTAATGACCAGGCCATCGGATCGGAGCCGAGCGCCAGGACCAGTTATCACCAGTTAGGCCAGACACTGCTTGATGGCTTATTTTAGGCCTGGTTCACAGAGTCTGTACTGACTGACTATATAATAATGTGCATAAGTGAACCAAAGCCCCTAAATTCAGCAATGAAATTCAAGTGAGGTAGAAATTTAATAATTTAAATTTAATAATTGAATACTGTGATAATACCGTATACCGTGGCAAAACCTTAATCAATTAATCGCAGCATGAAAATCTGATACCGTCACAAGCCTAATTATGATTAAAGTGATACTAAAGTCTCTTTTTTGTTGTTTAAGAATAACAAACATGTCATACTTACCTGCTCTGTGCAGTGGTTTTGCACAGAGCAGCCCAGATACTTCTCTTCTCGGGGTCCCTCGCTGGCGCTCCTGGCCCCTCCCTATAGCCGAGGGCCCCCACAGTGTGTGTCCATTCAGACATGGAGCCACGGCTTGCCCCCGCCCCATCTTTCCTCTTTAGCTCATTGACTTTGAATGACAGCAGCGGGAGCCGATGGCACCAGTCAACTGGTCTCAGCCAACCAGGAGAGAGTCCTGGAAAGCCAAGTCTCTCGTCCAATGTCACTGGATCGAGATGGGCTCAGGTAAGTATTAAGGGCCATACACACTATAAGATTTTCTGAAGACTTTTTCCTTCAGATTTACCTTTTCTATGTAGTGCAAGGGCCTGCCAGATTGCATACAAATTGAAAGTGTTTAGGTTTATGGTTTTGGTAAATCTAAAGGAAAAAGTCTTCAGAAAATCTTAGTGTGTATGGCCCATTAGGGGTGCTGAAGGGGGGCTGCTGCACACACAGGTTTTTTATCCTAGTTCTTAAAATTCCCCTAATATAGAAAAACATCTGCCTTTAGAACCACTTTAATAGGCTTTAGAGTCAAGAAATTGTCATTATTTTTTAGACTCCGAGAGTCTACTTTGATCAGAAAATTTAAACTTTGCATAAAAAACGATAAACCACAAAGCACAGTGGTTTGTGACGAGGATCGATCAGTTCTTGGTATTAACAAATAAATAAATATTGCAGCTTTCCTTAAGTGACAAAACCTGACTTTTCCTACTCCCTCACACTTAAACTGACCCAAAAGGGATCCTTTAACACTTGGCCTTCTCCCTAACATTTAATTTATCTTTTCTGTTCAGGCCTCACACCAAAATAATGTCCCACAAAGATCCAAGCCCTGGAATAAAGCTGTAAGTTGCATCCGTGTGATCTCATTCCTTTTTTCTTGTCCTTTGCAGCTGGCAGATGACCGCATGGCCTTGGTGTCAGGCATTAGCCTGGATCCAGAAGCTGCCATCGGCGTCACAAAGCGCTTGTCTCCAAAGTGGGTGGATGGAGTGGAGGAGGTAGGATTCCCAATTGTGAATTGCTACAAAAGTTGATCTCTGGCACATGGAGAAGGTGTATTTTATCTGTATATGTCAGTGTGTGCTTGGAGTTACGCTTTAATAATTTTAAGGATTTTTGTTATACTGTCTTACAGTCCCACTTTATGTCTAGAACTTTTTTTCTCTAGCGCTCATCGACAGACGTAGTCCTCGGTGATACACCACCTTCGGGTTATGTTACCTCCGCAGGAGCAGGACTAGACAGGAAATTAAAAAGCTCTGGCCACACCCTAGGGGCAGTCCCAGAGGGTATATCCTCTCTCTCTCTGCCTCAGCAAATCAGTTATTTTCTGTCTAGTTAGGAGTAAGGACCTAGATACCTTGCTGGGATCTTAGGTCCTGGCAAGAATTTTTTTCTTAAAGGATTTTTAGACAGCTTTTTTTCTCCAGTGTTCCTGTGAGATCTTCAAGCAAGAAAGCTGAACTGGGCGACGGGCTGGATGTTGAGATCCGGTGGTCACCCCAGTTCAGCCTACGAGCGCGTGCAGGCCATAGCTCCGCGCTGGGTCGGCCGCGACAAAGTCCCATTAAAAGGACTGAACCCGCGAGTTAAACGTCTCGCTGAAACGCCAAAGACCATGAGTCACGGCGTCCATATCGGTCGACAGCCCTCCCGCCCCGGTGGAGAGGGGTACTGTCAGGAGTTGGTGCCCGCCTGGTTCCGGTATGGTGAGTAGTATGTTCCCCCTTTTTCCCTGACGGGTTTTGTGGTGAACGCGGGCCCCTCTCTGTATGGTAAGAAAGAGTCCTTTCTATCCTATAACATGTCACAAATCCTCCTACTTTGAGTGTGATTTTGTGTGCAAAAGCCAGGAGGCTTGGTTTGGGAGCTAACAATCTATTGTATACATGTTTAAAAGATATGTAAGCTGTGGCATTCTGGGAATCTTATGGGTTAAGTATAAGCTACCTACCAGTCAGAAGCCACGGACATGTAGACTGCCTTCCAAATCAGATCTCCAGCTATTAGCAGGCCTCCCGAATGGCCATGCGGTCCGCCAGGGCCGGTACCGCCTACCACGCCAGATCCCCATGCAGAGAGAGTGTTGTGTGCCCTGCAGCACACCGCTATTCAGTATAGGCCGCCGCCATTTTTTTTGCTGGATCGCACGAGCCGCCATTTTGGCGTAGCCTCGTGTCTCCAGCATGGGGGCGGCCATGTTTGAGGTGATCCTACACCTCGTGGAGCTTGGGGGAGGCGCCGGAAGGCGTGCAGAGGGGCGGAGCCGCCCCCTTTCTTCCTGGGCAGCCAGCCAAAAGACTTCCTGTTTGTCAAGACAGCGCTGTAAGCTGTTGCAGTTTAACTCTGAGCATCAAGTGGTGAGCCTGGGGGTCTATCTCCCCCCCTCTCGATCGATAGGGATCCCTAGCAGGTAACACTAAGGGGCTTTTTGTGGCGCTGGGGGTCAGAAAAAAAAAAAAAAAAAAGTTTTTTTCTTTACTTTTGAATTATATTATCCAGGAAGTAACTGGAGTTATTATGGACCCTGCCACACATATTCCCCCACCTGTTTCCCTCGAGGGGGCCTCGGGACCCGCCGGTGCACAGAGTATAGAGTCATTTACAGCAATTTTGGAGTCTATGGTGGCTCGGGTGGAGGCGGCCTGTCAGGGACGGGGGTCAAGGAAGCGACCCCCGCCTACCCCTATACTATCTGACACCTCTGACTCAGATTCAGAGATGGTCACTGCAGTTGCAGGTTCCTCTGCAAGGGCTGTTATCCCAGGTAAAGCCCCCTCAGACAGTGAGGAGGACGCTTCTTCTCCTGCTATAATTCAGGAAGAAGCATTGGTGGACGCACTAGTTGTGGCAGTGCAAGAAACCTTAAAACTTGAGGCTTTACCGGCAGAGGCAACTGAAACAGAGAGGCCTTTTGGGACTAATAAGCCCATCAAGACGGCGAAGGCTTTTCCTGTACCTAAATGTTTTGGTAATCAGATTAAAGGAGAATGGGAGCATTCTAAACGTACCTTTACTATTTCCAAGCGTATTGCTAGACGCTATCCGTTTGAGGAATCCATCATTAAGAAATGGACGGTACCACCAGTCGTGGATCCGCCTATTGCCAGGCTGAATAAAGCCACGGTTATTCCAGTGGAGGACACTTCGTCCTTTAAGGATCCGGTGAATCGAAAGATAGAAGCAGAGTCCCGCACTATCTTTTCTCTGATAGGGTCAGCATTTAGACCAGTAATTGTTATTGGTCTAGTTTCCCAGACACTTACGGAATGGGCGAAAATGGTACGCCAAGATCTTAGGGGAAAAGATATTCCCCAGGAGACATCTGATTTGATGGAACAGATCATACAAGGGCTACGGTTTATCTGTGACGCAGCCTTGGACACTACTCCCTTGTTAGGGCATGCATCTAAGTTAGCAGTGATCCTCAGACGTGTTCTGTGGTTAAAATGCTGGTCAGCTGACCTAGGTTCCAAAAAGACTTTGACCAATCTCCCTTTTCAGGGGAATCGTCTATTTGGGGCCAACCTAGATGAAATCATTAAGGATGCCACTGGGGGCAAGAGCACTTTTTTGCCACAGGCTGCAAAAGCTAAGGGACCTCGCAACAAGCGAGGACCTTTCTTTACCGCCCATAAAGGGCGCCCGGCTGGTACTCCCGGGAAAGGCAAGACTCCTCCAGGAGGGTTCAAGAAGGGCTGGTCGGACAAGCAGAGGACCAACCCAGCCAAACCCGAAGTAAAGGAGTACACAGCCTGAAGGTGCGCCCCCACCCGGTTTCAGGGTGGGGGGACGTTTTCACCGGTATTCAGGACATTAGATCGAGCATCAACCACTACTACCGGTGCGATTCTTCCCTTCCAACATTTAAGTACCACAGGAAGCGGTAGTTACCGTTCCCTGAATAGATCTTTTTCTTTACCTTTTCCCAAGATTAGTCCCGATACCTCACAGGAATCGGATCTGATAGACCAGATAGGCCAAGCAGCCTCTAGTCGGGTGACTTCGGTCCCTGAGGTTCAACCAGAAAAGATCACTTTTCCTGATAACTATCAGGTATCTGATAAATGTGTGGGAACAGAAAACAACCAGACTTTCTCGGATGGTCGGGGCCAGATAGCTCTAGGGACGCCTGGTTCAGATCCAATCAGCGCCAGTGGTCCTAGAAATTCTAGGCTGGCCTCCTCAAGCCGGCCTGGCCGACTTGGACATGTTAGTCGCAGACGTTCCGTGGGAACTTCGTCTCAGGGAGTGTCTGTGGTCTCAAGGACCAATTTACCTTCATGCTTTACAGTCGCTGGTTTTAATGGCCTGGCCATTGAGACCCAAGTACTGAAGGACAGAGGTTTGTCTACTTCAGTCATTCCTACCCTTATTAAAGCAAGGAAAGCGACTTCCAGCAAAGTCTATTATCACACATGGAAGACTTATATTGCGTGGTGCGAATCTTTAGGATTTCCTCCACGTACCTATTCGGTGTCTCGAATATTGGCCTTTTTGCAACAAGGGGTTGAGCAGAAGCTAGCCTTGAGCACCATCAAGGGTCAAGTTTCAGCATTAGCAATCTTTTTTCAGAAACCTTTAGCTACCAAATCCTTGGTGCGGAATTTCATCCAGGGGGTGCGGCACCTGGCTCCTCCAGTCCGCGCGCCCTTACCGCCCTGGGATCTTAATTTGGTTTTGTCGGTTCTACAGAAACCTCCCTTTGAAAACATCAGGGAGATTCCCTTGCTTACTTTATCCCAGAAGGTGGCCTTCTTGGTGGCTATTACTTCTGCTCGCAGGGTGTCAGAACTGGCTGCATTATCATGCCAGTCCCCATACCTAGTGATTCATAGGGATAAGGTAGTACTTCATCCTAAGCCATCTTTTCTTCCTAAGGTGGTTTCAGATTTTCATCTGAATGAAGATATTGTACTACCTTCCTTGTGTCCTCAGCCCAAGCATCATCGGGAACATGCGTTGCATTCCTTGGATGTGGTTCGGGCAATCAGGGTATACCTGAAAGCTACGGAATCATTCCGTAAGACGGATTCACTTTTTGTGATCACGGATGGCCCCAGAAAGGGTTTGCCTGCATCTGCCGCGACCATTGCCAAATGGATTAGACAAACGGTGGTACAGGCTTATTCTATTAAGGGTCAGAGTCCTCCGTTCCCTGTTAGGGCGCACTCCACTCGAGCGCTCAGTACTTCCTGGGCCTTTCGCCATCAGGCGTCAGTGGTCCAGGTATGTAAGGCGGCCACTTGGTCGTCGGTACATACCTTTACAAAATTCTATAAAATTGATGTGACGGCATCGGCGGATGCCTCATTTGGCCGCAAGGTTTTGCAGGCCGCAATTTGAGGAGACCGGTGGTCTACCTCGAGGGTTTTTTTCTGTTTGAAAAAAAAAAAAGAAAAAGAAAAATTTTTTCTCTCTTTTTGTTGAGTCTCATCATTAAGGATGAGCATTGTAAACTTCTAGTTGGCACCGGTTGGGCCTTCTAGATTGGGATTTGATTTCATTTTCCCACCCCTCAGTTGTGATACTGCTCTGGGACGTCCCGAAGGTGGTGTATCACCGAGGACTACGTCTGTCGATGAGCGCTAGAGAAAAATGGATTTTTGTAAAATCTTACCGTAAAATCCTTTTCTCTTAGCTCATCGACAGACGTAGTCCCCGCCCCTCTGTTTTGGAGTTGGGTTGGGTTAAATTCTCTAAGCACTGCTTTTTCACATAACTGATTTGCTGAGGCAGAGAGAGAGAGGATATACCCTCTGGGACTGCCCCTAGGGTGTGGCCAGAGCTTTTTAATTTCCTGTCTAGTCCTGCTCCTGCGGAGGTAACATAACCCGAAGGTGGTGTATCACCGAGGACTACGTCTGTCGATGAGCTAAGAGAAAAGGATTTTACGGTAAGATTTTACAAAAATCCATTTTTTTTTTTTTTGAAAGGTGGTTCACATTTGATAACTTTTTTCCTCTGTAGATCAGTTATGATATCACACGTATTAAACAGAAGATGAAGGAGCTGGCCAGTTTACATGATAAGCACTTAAACAGGCCGACATTAGATGACAGCACAGAAGAAGAGCACGCTATAGAGATCTCAACTCAGGAGATTACACAGGTAACATGAAGTGACTTTCCTGCGATTGCTTTAGGGGAATCCATGCGCTCTTTCTGAAGGCTTATATTCTCTTTCAGATGTTCCACCGATGTCAGCGGGCAGTGCAGAGCCTACAGAGCCGAGCACGTAGCTGCACAGAGCAAGAGGAACGGGTGTTACGCAATGTGGTGTCCTCACTGGCACAGTCCCTGCAGGATCTCTCAACAAACTTCAGACATACTCAGTCTGGATATCTCAAGAGTATGTATTATTCTTACAAGAGAAGCCGTGGGTTATTTATAAAGGGCGTAACACAGAATTTGCTGCTAGATTCAAACCAGCCATATCATATACCTGATTTGTTGCCTAGCTGGGCAGATTATAGTGGGTTTGGGAAAAAATATGAAATGCATATGGGCACCCTACAACTGCTGCTGTCTGACAGAGAAAAACAGTTTTTCAAAATTTAGTAGGCAATTTTTTTTTTTTATCCTGTGATTTAACAAATTTTTGGGGTTTTCTGTTCAGTGCATAAACATCAACTGCCTGAAACAGTTCTACACAACAAAGATTTCCGACTACTGTCTCATCCCTGTGGTGGTAGTAGTAGGGTAGTCTTAGAGCAGTCAGTGGGGCCATCCCCCACAATGGGTTTATCTCAGGTTCATGTTTTTTTTTTTTTTTTTTTTTTTTTTAATCTATCCTTCGCCAAAACTTTTTTTTTTTTTCTTTTTATTAATGGCACTTTTCCACTGCAAGTACCGGGTCATCTCTACTTGGCCCTGCTTGGCCCGGTTTGCTTTTCCACTGCTGGTACCGCATGGTACGGTGTTGGAACGGTTAGGTACAGTACGGTATGGTTTGCTTTTCCACTAAAGTAGTACTAAAGTTAAGTGGGTGGGATAACAACGGGGTGGGTGGGATTCTCTGACCAATCAATGGCTAGTAGTGACTGCATGCAAAGGATTGTGAGATATGGTACTGTTTTTGAGAGTCGTACCATTCAGTTCCATGCAGTGGAAAAGCGCCGCCGTACCGCACCGTACCGAACCATTCCTACACTATACCATGCGGTACCAGCAGTGGAAAAGCACAAAAGCGAGCCGAACCGTTCGGTTCCATGCAGTGGAAAAGCGCCATAAGTAGCTTAGTGGTTGTCAACCCAAGAAGGCATAGGGGGCCTCAGCTGTGGCCCCTGACAAGCTTTTAAAAACATATCAGAGGAGATGGTCAGAGATTATGGACAGGCAACAGGGGTAAATAGAGACTGAAGACACACTGTAGAAGTCAGTCAAAGATCGGGGATATGCAACCTAAGACTGCTAGGGATCACTGACATTACAGCGTGAATGTTCCTGCTACTGACTGCTGGTAAATATTTGACCATTTTTATTTATTGCTTTCTTTGTCTTGTTGGAGAGATTTTACTTTACTTCCTGCTTCAGAGATACAACCGTAAATGAGGTTGCTTTGTATGTGTGATATCTTTCTGACAATGCTGGGTTATAATGTGAGCAGTCTCTCTGTCCTATAACGTCTATGAAATTGTAATAAGATTTGTTTCATCTATAGGAATGAAGAATCGAGAGGAAAGATCTAAACATTTCTTTGACACATCTGTCCCCCTAATGGATGATGGAGAGGACACTACACTGTATGATCGGGTAAGACGAGATCAGGTGTTAAGACAGTAGATTTTTTTTTTATCTTTTGATACTTGAAATGACTACCATAGTTTGGCGTCAAGCAGTATTTAACCACTTGCCAACCAGTCACATATCTGGTACGTCATTGGTCTTCCTTGGTCACCCCGATGCCCTTTTTTTTAGAGCCGGTGGTGGGCCGTCTTGTAACAGCAATTTGAGCAGCTTACTAGCCATTCGATGGCTATTACAAGCAGTGGGAGGGGACGTCCTGCCACCTTCCGCGGCTTGCTTAGGCTCTCCCATTCCATCTGGTTGGACACCCAAAGAAAGCCTGGATTGGCTTTGATTGGCTCTCGGCTATGGTAACCTGGAAGCGATGACCTGACATCACTTCCAGTTTGCCTGAATGTCATTGTCGCCGTTTTCAAAACATCAAAAGGATTAAAAAACACAGATGTTGGTGCAGTGGAGGGATTTGGGGTCTTATTGATTCCTGATCCCTCCATAAAGAGTACCTGTCACATGCCTATTGCTGTCCCAAGATGTTTGCATTCCTTGTGACAGCCAGAAAAAAAAAAAATGTAAAGCAACACTGTTAAAAAAAAAAAAAAAAAAAAAAAAAAAAGTAAAGTGCCCTTCGCAAAGACGAACACGTGTCGTTCCCGAGGTATCATTGCGAACGTCCGATCATGAGCAGTAATTCTAGCACCAGAAGTCCTCTTTAAATCTAAAGTGGTAATCTGTAAAGGCTTTTAAAAGGTTGCCTATGAATAGTAAAATTTACATTGTGAATACAAGCGTGACATGTTTGATATCTATTTACTCGGCTTAACATCATCTTTTATAATTTACAAACAAATTTGGTTATATATTGTGATTGAAAAACCGCTGCGCAAATACTTTGTGACACAAAACATTGCAAATCCCAGCAATATATTCTGTATGGCCTCTGCTTTAAAAACATATATAATGTTTGGGGGTTCTAAGTAATTTTCTAGCAAAAAAAAAAACTAAACTGATTGTTACATGTACACAAAAAGTGCCAGAAAAAAACCTGGTTCTTAAAGAGGAAGTTCACCCTAATATTGTCGGCTGTGTCCTCCTGCAGAGCTTCCGCCGCTGGAGACCGGACCGGATCGGCTTCAAAAAAGGTATGTATACTGATTACTTTTTACAGGGTTAGATGAGTTGTAGATGTAGCTATTTTAGTGTTAGGGTGGACTTTCCCTTTAAGTGATTAAAAACCTCGCCCCACTATATTGGATATTGTTATAGTAAATGCATTGAAGATTTATGTATAGCTGTGATTTGCGCTTTCTGAAACTTTTTTTTCTTTTCCACGCCTCCAGGGGTTCACAGATGATCAGCTAGTTCTGGTCCAGCAGAATACATTAGTGGTGGAAGAACGGGAGCGGGAGATTCGTCAGGTAGTACAGTCCATCTCTGACCTGAACGAGATCTTCCGAGACCTGGCAACTATGGTGGTGGAGCAGGTACAGTCCAACAATTCTGTTGTTTTATTTTGTTATGCTAAAGACCTCCCGCTAAGATGACCACCTGTGTGTTTCTCTAGGGTACAGTTTTGGACAGAATAGACTATAACGTGGAACAGTCTTGTGTTAAGACAGACGAAGGTTTAAAACAATTGCAAAAGGTAGGTCGGGTTGTTTTTATTTTTTGTGCATCCCTCAGCAAGTGCTTGGGTTAATATGATGTTCTGACTTATCTGACAATACACAAAAAAAAAACTCCTTTTTGTTTTTTAAAGGTTTTTTTCACAAAAATAAAACTCTCCTTTGTACTTGTTGCTGATGGTCCTCTCTGTACCCCCTATCCAAGTATCTTTCTTGTCACAGTGTCCCCTTCTACCTGCATTGCCACCTGCTAATAAATGGCATATTTATTCAGTGTGAAATCTGCCCTTGAGACATCATTGGCATTTGAACTGTTTACAAGGCAATGGTTCCTCCGTTAGGGCCAAGTATCCCTTCCCATCCCATAGATATGCCCTACTACTAACCTCTGGTGATACGTTAAACTCCAGTAATCCAATGTGCGTCTCCAGTCCCTTTTTTTTCTATGCCAGTGACCCACAGTACACCGCTCTCTATAGGGCCTAATGCAGAATCAATCAATTTTAACCACTTCCTGCAAACTGACGTACCTGTACGTCGGCTTGAAGAAGTGGTTGTACCGGGGTGATTCCTGGTACAGTTTTTTTTTTTTTTTTAGAGTCGGCTTTCTGGAGATAACATCCGATGTGGCTCAGCAGCCGCTCAGCCGTTATCCCTGCGAGCAGGAGGGGACGTCCAACCCCCCCCCCCCCCCTTCTGTCTCCTTCCGCCACTCTGCCCCAGTCTCCCATCCCACCAGAAGACTCGAGTAACCAGCCAGCGCATCAGCCGGCTGGTTAGAGGGCCGAAGAAGCTGGATTCGGCTTTGATCGCCTCTCCTGTCATGTAACCCGGAAGCGATGTCACAACGTCACTTCTGGTTTACTCGTCTGCCGACGGCGCTGATTTAAAAAAAGAATGTCAGCATTCAAAAATGCAGATTTTTGACATTTTAAATAAGTGCAGTGGAGGGGTTTGGGGTCTTTTTAGACCCCAGATCCCTCCATAAAGTGTACCTGTCACTGCCTATTACTGTCACAAGGGATGTTTACATTCCTTGTGACAGCAATAAAAGTAATCCAATTTTTTTTTTTTTTTCAAGGAACAGTTTTCAAAATAAAATAGGAAAAAAAAAAAATTTAAAGCACCCCCGTAAGCTCATGCACCAAAGAAAACGCATATGTAAGTCAGGCCCTCAAATGTATACAATCTTCAAATCACACATGTGATGTATTCCCGTGATCGTCAGAGCAAGAGAAGTACTGCTAGCAAAAGACCTCCTCTGTAACTCTAAACTGGTAACCTTTAAAAAATTTTAAAGCATTGCCTATGGAGATTTTTTAAGTACTGTAGTTTGCCGCCATTCCACGAGTGTGCGTAATTTTAAACCGTAACATGTTGGGTATCTATTTACTCGGCTTGACCTCATCTTTTACAATCTACAAAGAAATTGGGCTAACTTTACTGTTTCATTTTATTTTAATTCAGTGAAGTGTATTTTTTCCAAAAAGATTGTGTTTGAAAGACCTCTGCACAAATACCGCATGATATAAAATTTTGTAACAACTGCCATTTTATTCTCCAGAGTCTTTGCTAAAAAAAAATATAAATAATGTTTGGGGGTTCAAAGTAATTTTCTAGCAAAAATGACTGATTTTAACTTGTCAACAACATGTGTCGGAAATAGGTTTGGTCATAGTGGTTTAATATCTGCATTGGAGACTATGAAGATCCAGCTGCACTTACACAGTACACTGCTGGCATAGTATGAAGAACTGCAGCTTCCGGAGCCAGTGTAGGCTGTGCCTGGTTGAAGTGACCAGCTCATCTGAGGTCAATCGTGGGGTACATCTGGGACTGATGAAGGCCACAAGTTGTTTTGAAAGTGCTGGAGTTTTAAAATTGTGGAAGAATTAAACCATATAGCATGTATTGTGGACATTTCTTTTGAGCCATTTCCATCTCTGTTTCATACTCCTTGATCAATATATTTTTTTTCTACCCATTGATTGATATTGCTGATATAGTGGCCAACTCCCTGATCAGTATGATTGCAATGTGCAGAACATCGCCAACTGCGTGGATGGAGACATTGGAGTTGATTTACTAAAATTGGAGAGTAGAGCTGCACGATTAATCGTTAAAAAAATCACGATCTCGTTTCACCCCTACTCACTATCTTAAAACGGCATGTCCTCGATTCTTACAGAGCTGTTCTCTGCTCACTCACAGCTGTCAAACATTTGCAGGAGGCCTTTGTTTTTGTTTTTTTTATCAACATTGGTAAGGCTATAAACACAATGCTTTACAATGTATAATTTTCTTCTTTAGATCAAAGGAATTTACATTTGTCTGTAAGTAAGGGCAGTTTAACCTCTTAAAGACTGAACCTTTTTCTGACACTTGTTTCTTATAAGTTAAAATCAGTATTTAGAAGTTTTGCCCACTCTGTCATAGCTTGCGACATCAGGGCAATAGTAAATACCTGCCTAAGTGCCGAACCAGCCACAGTGAACATATGGCGTGTATCTCACAAAAGCGAGTACACCCCTCACATGACACTTTGCTACAATGTAATGTAGTGAGTGTACAGCTTGTATAATATTGTAAATTTGATGTCCCCCCTAAATAACTCCACACACAGCCATTCATGTCTAAACCACTGGCAACAAAACTGAGTACACCCCTTAGTGGAAATGTCCAAATTTGGCCCAAAGTGTCAATATGTTGTGTGGCCACCATTAATTTCCAGCACTGCCTTAACCCTCTTGGGCATGGAGTTCACCAGAGCTTCACAGGTTGCCACTGGATTCCTTTCCCACTCCTCCATGAAGACATCACTGAGCTGGTGGATGTTACAGACCTTACACTCCTCCACCTTCTGTTTGAAGATGCCCCACAGATGCTCAATAGGGTTTAGGTCTGAAGACATGCCTGGCCAGTCCATCACCTTTACCCTCAGCTTCTTAAGCAAGGCAGTGGTCGTCTTGGAGGTGTGTTTGGGGTCGTTATCATGTTGGAATATTGCCCTGCGGCCAAGTCTCTGAAGGGAGGGATCATGCTCTGCTTCTGTATGTCACAGTACATGTTGGCATTCATGGTTCCCTCAATGAACTGTAGTTCCCTGTGTCGGCAGCACTAATGCAGCCACCGACCATGCCACCCCCACCACAATGCTTGACTGTAGGCAAGATACACTTGTTTTTGTACTCCTCACCTGGTCCCCGACACACACGCTTGACACCATCTGAACCAAATAAGTTTATCTTGGTCTCATCAGACCACAGGACATGGTTCCATTAATCCATGTCCTTAGTCTGCTTGTCTTCAGCAAACTGTTTGCAGGCTTTCTTGTGCATCATCTTTAGAAGAGGCTTCCTTCTGGGACGACAGCCATGCAGACCAATTTGATGCAGTGTGCGGCGTATGGTCTGAGCACTGACAGGCAAATCCCCCACCCCTTCAACCTCTGCAACAATGCTGGCAGCACTCATACGTCTATTTCCCAAAGACAACCTCTGGATATGACGCTGAGCACATGCACTCAACTTCTTTGGTCGACAATGGCGAGGCCTGTTCTGAGTGGAACCTGTCCTGTTTAACCACTGTATGGTCTTGGCCACCGTGCTGCAGTTCAGTTTCAGGGTCTTGGCAATCTTCTTATAGCCTTGACCATTTTTATGTAGAGCAACAATTCTTTTTTTTTAGATCCTCAGAGAGTTCTTTGCCATAAGGTGCCATGTTGAACTTCCAGTGACCAGAATGTGATAACACCAAACTTAACACACCTGTTCCCCATTCACACCTGAGACCTTGTAACACTAACAAGTCACTTGACACCGGGGAGGGAAATGGCTAATTGGGCCCAATTGGGACATTTTCACTTAGGGGTGTACTCACTTTTTTGCCAGTGGTTTAGACATTAATGGCTGTGTTGAGTTATTTTGAGGGAACAGCAAATTTACACTGTTATACAAGCTGTAAACTCACTACTTTACTTTGTAGCAAAGTGTAATTTCTCCAGTGTTGTCACATACAAAATATTTACAAAACTGTGCGGGGTGTACTCACTTTTGTGCGATACGGTGTATATATGTGTGTGATATAGATAGATAGATCTATTTATCTGTTTTTTTTTTTTTGTTTTTTTTAAGCAGAGACCCTAGTGAATAAAATGATGATCGATGCAATCTTTTATGTCACACTGTATTTGCGCAGAAGCCATTCTAACGCAGTTTTGGGGAAACATACACTTTAATGATTTTTAAAAAAACCAAACTGTAAATTTTAGCCCAATTTTTAGGTTTAATGTAAAAGATGATGTTACGCTGAGAATTGTGAGGGAATCGTGATCTATATTCTAAGCAAAAAAAATTGTAATTCTCATTTTATCCAGAATCGTGCAGCTCTACTGGAGAGTGTAAAATCTGGTGCAGCTGTGTATGGTAGCCAATCCGCTTCTAACTTCAGCTTGTTCCTTGACAACTGTGTTGGCTTTCACAAAAAAAAAAAAACGGGACACTAATTGGTTTCTATGCAGAGCTGTACCAGATTTTGCACTTTCCAATTTTAGTAAATCAACCCCGTTGCTTGTAGCAACCAGTTGCATTGTTCCCTGAGAAAATGAAAGCAGAATAATAGTTGGCCTGAGAAACAGGCCCACTTTACCTTGGGTTTCTTTTATCCTTTGTATATTAAACATGTACACTTACTCTGGCTTTACACTCTTTTGTGAAATATTTTTTCTCTCTAATTTTCAGGCCGAGCAGTACCAGAAAAAGAACCGCAAGATGCTTGTCATTTTAATCCTGTTTGTCCTCGTGATTGTTTTGATTGTCGTGCTAATTGGTGTAAAGTCCTAATAGGTCATTTTAAATTTTTATTTTTATTAATTGGACTTGCTTATGTTTCTGAAAACACTTCAAGTTACTTTGTGACCAGCCGGGAAGCTAGAAAACGACTACAACACAGTTGATGGTTCCTGAAGTGAACGCAAAGTCTGGGGTTATTTGTTAGACTCCGTTCACACTATGTCGGATCCGACTTCGGGGCGACCTGTGAAGTCGCGTGCAGCGCGACTTCGGGCACGACTTGCACGGACTTCATAAAATTGTCTATGCAAGTCGCTCCAGGTCGCCCCGAAGTAGTACAGGACCCCCTTTTTCTAAGTCGGAGCGACTTGTGCCTCTCCTATTAGAAGGGCTCCTGTAGCAGTCAATGGACCACGACGGTGCACGACTTGTCAGGCTGACCAAGTCGCCTGACAAGTCGTGCTAGTGTGAATGGAGACTTAACGTTGGCATTTTTCCTGTTCAGCAATTATTTCCAGTGTTTACAAATGACCAAAGCAAAAATGCCTAACAGTTTACACTACTTGTTTGAAAAGAACACTAGTACTTGACAACAGATTGGAGAAAGAAGGTTCCAATTATAGTGTATCTAAGCCCTTAGACCAAAATGTAATATTTTGAAGCTAGTACTAGTCCGTGGATGAGATGGCTGTGTTAGAAAAAATACCTGTTAATCTTTACATAATTCTTGTGTCCTTGTAACTTCCTCTGGACTAAACTGAAATCTCAAACAATACTAGATCAGTTTTCTCAGGCTATCTTCTGTGATTTACAAAGTAACACCCTTCTATGTAATATAGACGGTGAAGTGTTTATAGTCTAAATCAGGAGAGCATGGGGTGACAATCTACTTCTAGACCCAATGCAGGGATTGACCATTTTTACCCTAGATCAGTAAGTGTGTTATTGGCAGGATCCCCAAAATGTCATAAAGGGAAAGACACCTGGAAAAGGAAACAAATGCAGCCACCACATCTAAGGATTGGTACGATAAATAACAGTTTGGGTTTAGATCCACTTTACATTTTCATGTCAAATTTCATTTGACGTGATGAATTTTCAGCATGTCTGCAGGTGCAATATAAATTATCTCTTCTATTCCTTGCCCTTGGAACAATGGGTTTTGATTTTTGGTTTAAAAAAAACCCATTCTGAGAGAAACACAAAGGTTGCCTTTGTAGGTCTCTTCTGAAGATGGTATTTGCCTGGCTTTTCTTGGCTTCCGGGCTAATAAATCCCTGACCAGCAACAAGCCTGCACCCTGTGAAGTCAGCATTCGTGATGTGACTCGGTAAGTATTGAAGCCATTGATTCTGCATGGCAGCTGGGCAACTAGCATTTTCAGAAGGAGTGCTCAGCAGTTGTTACACACCCTTAGTTCAGATTCCTTCTAAAAGCAATTTCCAAGAAAGCCATAAATGCCCAATGGTGTTACCATTCATGACCAAGAGCTATAATTGCAGATTCCACATGAAATGCTACCTGCTGGTGAAATCTGTTTATAAGATACATAGGACAGTGTTGACTGCCTCAGCCCACATTCTGGCTGTCCTGGCTCTGCTGTCAAATTGGAAATGGTATGCAAAAAATCACAGCCTTTTTACAAAGTATTGGTTTGGCTTCTAAAATAGGTGCTGTCAATGTAACATAGGGGGTTATTTACTAAAACTGGATAGTGCAAAATCTGGTGCCCTTCTGCATAGAAAGCAATCAACGTCCAGGATTTATTACCAAAGCTTAATTGAATAGCTGAAGTTATAAGCTGACTATCATGCACAGCTGCACCAGATTCTGAGTGCACCAGTTTTAGTAAATCTATCCCATAGTGACAGGTGCTCTTTAATTAGTCAACTAACTAACGAACGGTTTAACAATTAGTGTAATTGGTTTTGCTAAGCTCTGCTTTTAAAGAGAATCCATCTCACAGCAACCCACATATACTGGGGCTTTGTTAGTAGGTTTTCCCTACTGGTGAAAAATGGCATTACATCTTTAGTCAGCTGACTGCTATAAATATTATGATATCCTACGAGGGTGGGCTTTGGTCTGCCGAGGGAAATGGTGCATTCCGGAGCTCGTTCATTTTATTTATTTTTTTCTACTAGAGGGTTACTATTGTGAGGGCTCCAAAATGTTAAAAATGTAATGTGAAATCCCCTTTAGTGTTGAAGCTTCCCAGCAACCTTTGTTTTTTTCGCCAGAAAATGCAATTCTTTAAGAAAATTAATTCCTGCTGAATCTTGTTTTGTAAATAATATTTTAAACAAAAGATTTCTAATACTTTTTTCCTGAAGCTAGGTTGTGCAAAGATGTTTGCTGTGTCAACAATCTGATCTTGTAACAGAAAAAAAAGTTTCCTTCATTTTTACACTTTCTAATTAGATGTGATGTAACATTGTTGAAGGAAATGTTTTCTGATTGCTGTTTGCTACCAGTAAGATTCTTCCTGCTCTTTTAAACTTGTACTGGAAGGACATTTTAAATGACACTTCCTGTAGAAGACTTGCAGGCGAGGAAACCAATTGTCATCTCTTTCTAGAGATTCTGCAATTAACAAATTAATTATTTTCCGTTATGAAGGTGGCTTTTTACGATTTACATTCTTCAACTCCCTTACTTTCATTGGAGAGATGGGTGCTATATTGGGTCTTGTCTCTTATCAAGGGTGAGACAATGTGGTATCGGAGCAGGTGCTCACTGAACATAGTGAACCTCTATTGTGGCAAATAAAGTGAATGGACTGTCCATGTCGGTAGAGCCGGTTTCAGATTTATGTTCAGACTGCATGCAGCCTTCAGGGCTCTCCCATGAAAGTTATTGATGTTTGTAAATCACTGAGCAACTTCTTTCATGGGTGAAGGGGAAGAGTAACTACTTTCTGATAAGCCTCTATCCCTTACAGCTGAATGACTGCTGTACTCCTAATATCAGATGTTTTTCAGATCAATATGTTACTTTCACCAAGGTGTTGAGGAGATTTGTGTATATTTGTAATTTATAAGATTGTAAGTATGAAAAAAAAAAAAACTTATTTTAACAGGAAGAGTTGTAAGCCTGTGTTATGTGTTGCTCTTCTGTAACATATGTACATTTATGGGGACATTCTCTGTGCATGCTGGGTAATATTTCCCAGGCTGCACTGCCCTGTGGAGAGCATGTCTCATATTCACTTAGTTGGTTGGTTTTTGGGAACATGTCTGTTATCGTTCTCTTACCACTCTTGTTCTGTCATTAAACTGTTGGAGTGATTGTCTATTTACTGAGTGTCTTCTATGCCTGAAACTGCAGTTTTTTTTTTCTACACCTGACTGTTTAAAACCATTTGTAGTACTACTGACATGTATGGAGGCCAAATGACACCACCACCTAAAAGACATTAATACTTTTTGACATTTATGTAACTATAGCCCCGGACACATGTACCGATTGTCGGCCGTAAATATTTGGCCGCCGACCGATCGGCCGATTGTAGGCTTGTTAGTATGATACAGCCGACAGCGCATTTTCGGCCGAACAGAATCTGTCGTGCAGGCATTAAAATTTTTGTTGGCCAACACCAGAACGGCCGATTGTTCGCCAGTCAGTACAGATTTCGGCCGACAGACAGCCGATTAGCAAGACTGGGCATGCTCAGAAAAGAAAAAAGACAAGGAAAGTTAACCATCACATGACATCACTTCTGCAGTCGGCTGTTGTTGGCCGACAAAATTCGTGTGCAGTCTTTTGCAGTTTTCAACAGACACGACAGCCCGGGGACAAAAGACGGCCGATCGTTTGGTCGACGATCGGTACGTGTGTACGGGGCTTATGTCACTACTGTGTCCTGTGGTAATGTAGGGGTGGATCAGAGGAACCACAGAGTAGTGCTGGGGAATCCAACACACCTGGAAGTGTCAGTTACCAGCGACAGTCATCACTATGCAGGGGAGGAAAGATTGGAGTCGCACCCACCAGAAAAGTATTTTTCTTCCTCTTGTACAGGGTGTGTCTAATTTTATTTTGGGGAGTTAGAAACAGTGTCACTTTAATAATGGTGTTCGATCACACTGGGATTCTGTCCTTAACGAAGTCTGATCCTTATTCCTGTTTTGAGTTTTAGGTTTCTGATGTTGGTCTTGAGGCTGCAAAAGTCACTTTAGTATTCAATAGTTTTTTATTGATTTTTAAACAACGTAATAAAGTCATACAGCATAGTTTGGAACTGTAATAAGGGGAAGGGAACATAGACAAGAGAAAAGGGGGGTGGCCTGTGCAAAGGCATTCATTTCCGAACAATACATAACCATATGACAAAATAACAAAATATGGCTCCAAACAATATTAGCAAACAGGCCGACAGTGATATAAGCAAAAGTCACTTTAAAGGACCACTAAGCCTAAATCACAAGTATGTCATAGAATTCACAAATCAGTATGTTCAACAGTTACTCCATAGAACACTACCAACTCTCACAGGTAAGCTGCCTTGAGCCTAAATCATAAAAATAAATAAATACAATTAGATTGTATTGAACAACAGACTGCTTGCCAAAGTTAAACCGTATTGTGTCAGTTATGGTGCAAATGTCACTCTATACATATTACCAAAGGCTTAGATCATTTTTTTCATAAAATCACTTTGTTTTAAAATATCTAGTGTTTGCCATACAGCAGGTATAATGACATAGCCAAAGAGGGAAAGTAGTTACTTGGTACTTAGAAGCCACCAACTGTGGAACTTTAATCAGAAAACTAAAGGGATTGTAAAGACAGAAGGTTTTTCTTTTTTTATCTTAATGCATTCTATGCATTAGGATAAAAAAAACCTTTGTGCAGCAGCCCCCCCTAATACTTACCTGGGCCCGTCTTGATCCAGCGATGTTGCAGGAGTATCTAACGTGCCTGGGACTACACCCCCCCCATTGGCAAAGACAGCGCGGTGTGATTGGCTCGTGCTGCTGTCAATTAAAATCATTCAGCCAATCAGGAGGGGGTGGGGGTGGGTCGCGGCTCTGTGTCTGAATGGACACAGGGAGCTGTGGCTCGGGTGCCCCCACAGCAGGCTGCATGCTGTTTGGGGCACTCAACAGGAGGGTCGAGGAGGGACCCAAGAAAAGGAGGATTCTGGCTGCTCTGTGCAAAACCACTTCACAGAGCAGGTAAGTATAACATGTTTGTTTTTTAAAAAAAACAAGACTTTGCAATTACTTTTAAGTCCTGCTACTTCACTTCAGGCTTGCCCCTTTTGCAGCTAAAGATATGTAAAACATTAAAAATAAGTGCCATACTATTTAAAATCCAGTAATACACTGCTCTGTACATGCTCACTTGCTCTCCATTTTTAAGCACTACCAAATTTGTAGAGGCTGATCTGCTGACAGCCTTAAAGCAGATTTAGGCCTTTGCTATCCTTTACTGCCAAAGAAGCTGCTTATGTTTGATCTGCAACTGCCATGGTGTTGCACATGTGATCAGTTATGACACCAGCTATTTTTTCAAATATAATTTTTATTAACATCCGGATATTGGGCACAGCATTAAGATAAAAGAAATGGCAGGTAAAACCAACATCAAAGGTAAACATATTCCAACACACAGGTAGTACTACAACAGTAACGAATCGGTAGTTGAAATGGAAGGAAGTAAACATAACTTCTCAAATATATGCAACAAAGGATGCCCAGTCCAGAATGATTCTTTATGGTAAGAACGGAGCATGAAGTGAAAGTTTAAAAGTAAGAAAATAGAGAGAGTGAAATACTGGAGAGAGAGAGAAGAGAGAGGGAAAAAAAAAAATCATGGAGGGAGGGGGAGGAGCTATCGACACTAGCTATTTGATGGTTTGACAGTTTGTTTAGGGACACAAGCAAACATCCCTTATTCCCTTGTGACAGTAATAGGCAGTGACAGGTACTCTTTATGGAGGGATCTGGCGTCTAAAAGACCCCAGATCCCTCCACTGCACTTCTTAGTATTCAAAATGCCGAAATCTGCATTTTTGAATACTGACACTTTTTTTTTTAACTCGGCACCATTGGCAGCCAACTAAACGGAAAGTGACGTCATGACATCACTTCCGGGTTACATGATCGGAAACCCACTCGAATCTGGCTTCGTTCAGGACCCCAACCCTGTTTGCATAGCAATTTTCAGAATCGCATATCATATCAAACCATGTATAACAAAACAAACAAGGAATCAGTCCATAAAATGTCCTTTGGTATGATTTGCTTGCATATGCTCAATCTTTCATAAAAAAACAGGCTTGTGTTCACATATCCAAATGACTGCTTCCTTAATTAGTGTTCACCACTATGTGCTCTAATCATCCACATACATTAGTGATAATCCCCTCATCCGATGTGCCCTCACCTGGTGGATAGGACCAACCAATGGTCTATATGCCTTTTTGTACCTCTCTGGGGATCGATTTTATGCGGTTTCTTGAGTTTAGAATCCTCCTTCTCTTACACTTATCCTGAGGAAGCCACCTGACCCTGTGGTGTAACGCTTAGGGGAGGGGCCTATCTGTTGTCATGCTGAGGCACGTGTTGTGAGCATACCGTGGAAATACTGTCTGTCTTATACCCGCACTGAGAGGACTGAATGCTTTTTACAGTTTGGTGCACTCTAAGCACCAGGAAAATGTGAGTGTTTTTATATTTAGTATTTATTAAACCGTGTTTTAAAAGATAAAGCACGAAGTCCAGCTTTCTCTTTTTATGATTTGGGTGTACGGAGATAAATGTATGAGAAGGATTCTAAACTCATGATTAGAATGGAGCGAAACAGCATAAAACAGTTCCCCAGAGAGGGACAAAAGCCCATATAGACCATTGGTTGGTCTTATCGCCCAGGTGAGGGCACATCGAATGAGGGGATTATCACTAATGTATGTGGATGATTGGAGCACATAGTGATGAACACTAAGCAGATGTTTGGATGTGAACACAGGCCTGTTTTTTATGAAAGTGAGCATATGCAAGTGAATTAATACCAAAGACACTTCATGGACTGATTCATTGTTTGTTATATATGGTTTGATATGATATGCTGATTCTTAAAATTGCTATGCAAAAAAATTTAAAGGGATATTAGCACATTATCATTTGGGAGCGCGGCACCACTTTTGAATATAATTTTTGTACACTGATAAACATTTAGAGAGTGTGTATAGGTGTGAGTGATCCGCTTTGTAAGTTTTGTAGTCTTATAGCACAACATAGCAGCGTGCAAGTACACTCATTTTTAATTTTGGCAGCCTAGCCTTGTACAGGCCCCCAAAATCCAACTTTTTTTTTTTGGTCATTTTAAAGGGTTTATTTCCTCGTGTCACTTCCTCACTACCTATCACAGTTTTGGAGGCCCTGAAATTCGTGGGCTTAATGAAAAAAAAAAAGAACCTAACAGATTCCTCCATTCACATCGATTGATGTGGATCAAGAAATCTCTGCCAAAAAAAGTGTGTCGTATGCCCACCATTAGAAATTACTGCCCTGCATCCACCCACTTCTAATTTTGGGCATACATGTAATCTTTTTTTTTTTTTGTTTAGCCCATGGATGAAGAAATCTCTGCAAAAACAATATTTCTCTTTCGTTCATTGACAGACACAGCTCTTCATCTTCATGACCGTAGGGTTCTGCTGCCCCCTACAGGTGTAGGACACTAGGCAGAGAAAAGCTTGCTATTGGGCAGTCCCTGGGGGTATACTCCTACTTCCTGCAATAGGTATTCAGTTTGTTTCTGCCTCGTCAGGAGTAAGGACCTAGTTCCTTGCTGGGGTCTCGGGCCTAGCTATCTTTTTAAATTGAATTGTTTCATTCTTTTATTATTTTGTTCCTGTGCCGGACTGAGCCACAAACTGGATAATCTAGATTGTTGGGGTCCCCCTAGTCCGGCCATCGAGTGCGTGTAGACCGCAGCTCCGCGCTAGGTCGACCGCGACATAGCCCCACTGGACAAGGGCTGACCTGCGAGTTAAATATCTCATGAGAGTGCATATAAACTGGCTTCTTGATGGTTGATGTAAGCTACAGCCGTGGCATTGTCTGACTGTATCTGAACCTGAGAGCCATGTAGCTGACCTGTCCAGTGACGCAGGCAGAGCTTGATCTCTCTCAGCTCCAGAATATTGATCGGCAAGGAAGACTCCTCCGTCGCCCTAGTACTCTGGCACATAGCTTCCCTAGCACTCCACCCCAGCCTGACTGGCTGGTGTCCGTGGTGATCACTGTCCAAAACACCGGCACAAAGGAATTGCCCTGGCACAGGGTAGGAGTCACCAAGCAAGAGCCTACTTTGTAAGATGGCTCAAGCTAATCTTCTGGTCCAATGACCGAGGATCTCTGTTCCATTTCGCCAGAATCTCCTTTTGCAAAGGTCTCGGTTTAGACTGAGCAAACAGGACTGCTTCGAAGGTCGAAATCATCAGACCCAGGGCCCTCACGCAAGCCTGCAGGGAGGACTGATCGGTCTCCATCAGCAACCTTACTGCTTTTTGCAGCTTCTGAAGTTTGTCCAGGGGGAGAAAGACCCTCGCCAGTAGAGAGTCAAGCAGCAGTCTGCAGAGATCCCCTTTAAACTAACAGCAGAGCGTGCAGGGATATGTCCGCAGGGACCCCAGTACTGTACCACCTCAGAGAAAAGTCCTCCTGATCGTTCCAGCAGCATGCAGAAAGAGACAGGAAATTACCTCGGCCAGCAGCAGGAAACAGAGCACAGGAAGTGATCTCTTCTGAATGAAAGGTCACACTGCTCAGTGCAGCACAAAGGCTACACAAACATGGTTGCCCATACAGTCGCAATAGGAAGCTCAGGGAAAATTTCTGCTCCATACAAGTCTATGGGTAAAATAACTACATTACCCACACTTAAGATGGCGGCGCCCATGGCGAGCCATGTGGCCAGGGACCAACACTATGAAGGCCTCAGGATCCACAACAGGAACCAGCAAGCCCAAGGTACCATGCCACCCCTCCCCCAGGGCGCCAGGCGCCCCAGACACATAGCCCCCTGCAGGAATAGGGAAGGAGGGGAAGACACATGGACCGGGGGATCTTTCAGGAGGTACAAATCCCATTATCCCCAGGAGAGGGCCCACACCCCCCCCCCCCAAGGCCAGCAGGAGCAAGGGGGGCACATTTACTCACAAATCATGGAGCAGGTGTTCTCTGCTCCGGGCAGACTGCCTCCCACCCAAAGTGGGGGTGCTGCCAGCCGAGGGGTATGCTGTGACTCGGGGCATTCCAGGTCGTCGCATGCCGGCGAGGCATCCGCTCGCAGGCTCGCCCCCATCCGGAAAAGGGGCACTGTCTAGGCTAGGCCTAGTGCGGGACTATAACCTGCTCATGCTCGTAGGCCAGGCTGGGGGGACCATAAGGATCTAGATTATTCATTGCGATGCCCCAGCAGACATCGTTGCTTGTAGATCACCAGGAAATTCTTCACTGAACACTAGCTAGCAAGTGAGTAAATAGAAATAAAAGAAAACATTCTGAAAATACAAAAAACAGTCCCAGCAGGAAACCTAGGTCCTACTCCTCTAGGTAAAAGCAAACTGGCGTGGTGGGCTGCGTCTGTCAATGGATGATGGAGATAGGCCCCTTACACAGGTGATCCGATCCGATCTGCCTGTCAGTTTTTCAGGCCGACCTGATCGGAAGCTCCATGCATCCCTATAGGGCAGCGGTTGTCAGCGGAGACAGGCTGCGTCTGTCAATGGATGATGGAGATAGGACCCTTACACAGGTGATCCGATCCGATCTGCCTGTCAGTTTTTCAGGCCGACCTGATCGGAAGCTCCATGCATCCCTATAGGGCAGCGGTTGTCAGCGGAGACATCTCCGCTGACACCTACTGCTATCTAATTCTGATCCTGTCCATGAAATCCAGACGGCTGGAAACCCTATTTTCCATCCATCTGGAGGATCGGATGAGAACGGACAGGCGGTCTGATCTCCCCATAGAGGACAGCGGGGATCTGACAGCTCCATCTCTGCACACAGAGCGGAGACGGAGCTGTCATCCGCCTGCTCAGCGGGGATCAGCGGATCGATCCCCTCTGAGCAGAACAGACTCCGTCGGGCGGTGCGTCTGTGTGAAAGGGGCCAAATACTGATTTTAACTTGTAAACAACAAGTGTCAGAAATAGGCCTGGTCCTTAAGTGGTTAAGGAAAGCACTTAGTGCCAACACAGTTGGATCTAAGAATGAAGCAAAACGCTGGTTTTTATTCCCTTTCATTTTCTTTGCAATTGTGGCAAGGTCTTGGTAACTAGTCTTTTATTTAAAGTCGTCAAGGTGGCTGAGTAGATCAAAGAGGGCAGGGACAGCCAGGGATATAAACATGGTGTCACTCTGGAGGGTTTTAGAACTGTATGTTCTGCAAAAGGCAGCAGCAGGTCATGCAATGACGTGAGCTTTTGATATTCACTTTAATGCTGCACAGTGGTCTGAGGGGGCCTGTAATGCTGCACAGTGCTCTGGACGTTGATCTGAGGAGGACTGTAATACTCCACAGTGGTCTGAGAGGCCTGTAATGCTGCACAGTGTTCTGGACTGTGGCTGTAATGCTACACAGTGCTCTGGATGATGGTCTGAGCTGAGGAGGCCTGCAATGCTGCACAGTGCTCTAGATGGTGGTCTGAGGAAGCCTGTAATGCTGCACAGTGCTTTGGATGGTGGCTGTAATGCTACACATTGTTCTGATAGATGGTCTGAGGAGGCCTGTAATTCTGAACAGTGTTCTGGACAGTGGCTGTAATGCTACACAGTGCTCTGGATGGTAGTCTAAGGAGGCCTGTACCGCTGCACAGTGCTCTGGATTGTGGAATGAGAAGGCCAATAATGCTGTACAGTGCTCTCGATGGTGGCATGAGAGGCCTCAAGTGCTGCACACTGCTCTGGATGGTGATCTGAGGGGAGGCCTGTAATGCACACAGTGCTCTGGGATGGTGGTCCGGCTCTGAGAGGCCTATAATGCTACACAGTGCTGGATGGTGGTTTTGGGTCTGAGGGGAGGCCTGTAATGCACAGTGCTCTGGATGCCGGTGGTCAGAGGAGGCCTGTAATGCACACACAGTGCTCTAGACCAGTGTTTCTCAGCTCCGGTCCTCAGGGCACACTAACAGTCCAGATTTGCAAGAAAACTGAAATACATCACAGGTAATATCATTTGCTGCTCAGTGATTGCAGTATTCTAGTCTGCATCTCCCCAAGGTAATACTTAAAATCTGGCCTGTTAGTGTGCCCTGAGGACCGGAGTTGAGAAACACTGCTCTAGACGGATGATGGTCTGAGGGGAGGCCTGTAATGCATAGTGCTCTGGATGCCAGTGGTCAGAGGAGGTGTCGGGGAATTGGCCGTGGAAGAACTGGCATTGATGCCAATACTAGAGATGGGCGCATCTGGCCCACTCCTGTAAATAAGCGCATCGGCAGAATAATGAATTGGTGCACGCAGGTACGCAGCGGCGCAGATCAGAGAACGCGTGTGCGCAATGGCGCACACCTTACGTGACAGATGAGGCCATTTTCTGGCCTATTTTAGACCGCTGCTGATTCCATCAATTTGCTGGATTGTCCTCAGCCTTCCTGTGTCCTAAGCCTCTGGGTGAAAGAAAAAACAAGAAATTAATACTGCGCTATGGTGATAAAACTTGTGCCTCAAAAGTGCTGCTGTGCATAAAAATCAAAAGGATTTTAAATGTGGTATTACAAAGGAGAACAGCGCAAAATTGATAATAATTGGCAATAAATTAGTAAACACCTAAAATGCTTGGCGTGAATAAATAAATAAATACACCCAAATAACAAATAACATACTTAATCACTAAAATGCACCCCGTGAAGTGAATAAGCAAAATTCATAAAAAAACAGTCCATAAAAGCTCAATGTAATAAATGTAGTAAAAACAGTCCGAATTATATTCCAAAAGTGCTTCAGCAGATAGCTCATCGGTGATCGGAAAAAATCCAGGGACTTCAAAAATGCTTCCACATCTGATTCTATTGAGTTTGGTTTTGAGGCAGACCTCATAGAGACACTAGAGGAACTGTACCAAGAAGAATCCATTACTGAGCTAGAGTTATTTACTCAACATCTCAGTAGTTCATCCCCCATCATTCATTCCACGTTAAAGCCCAAGTCCGTGTTCTTTCCACACCAAGCAAAAGGCCCATATCTTAAAGCTTTTTATAAAGTCGTGTATTCAGAATTTCTAAAACTATGCCAACAGCCCCTTGGTGGCAAATGATGCCATCATAATAAAAAACCCTGACAAGGGAGGTGAAATTGTCATCCAGGACCGGTGGAATTATATTGGAGAAGCAAATGGATTACTCCCTAATTCTACCAATTACATAAAACTTCTAAGGATCCACTCCCAAACTATAAAAAAGAAGCTTTAGAACTAATCCATAGTGCTAAAGTTAATAATGTCATAAATAAAGTAGAAGCCTCCTTCCTTAGTAGGGATGTGTATTCCCCCCCCCTTCCCTGGGAGACCTATCATTGCAGCCATGGATAGCATAACATCTCCCTTCTCCATGTACATTGATCAATTTTTACAACCTTTAGCTCAGGGACTTTACATTAGAGATGGTACTCCTCTTCTAGAACCTTACCGGTGGGGAAACCATTACCACTGGATATCTCTAGATGTCAGTTCCTTTTATACATCTATTCCTTATGATTTTGGACTCGCAGCTCTGGAATTTTTTTCTATCCGGTGATCCGTATATAAATCAACGACAGGTGAAATTTATTTTAGAGGCTACCAGATTTTCTCTCACACATAATTATTTTAATTTTGATGGCCAGTTTTATTTACAAATCCAAGGGACAGCCGTGGGCACAAATTTTGCACCCTCCTATGCCAATTTGGCTATGGGTTTGTGGGGAAATAAATATTTATTGACAAACAATCCTTTTTCAAAACATTTAGTTTTTTCGGAAGGTATATAGATGATATACTCATCATCTGGGAAGATAGTGGTTGCCTTCTTCTGAGTTTTGTCTCTTATTGTAATGATAACCCATTTGGACTATAGTTCACATATGAGCAAAATTCGGAAAATGTAGCATTCCTAGATCTTGAATTATATCAAAAAGATGGAAAAATACACGCCAAGAACTATTTTAAACCTACGGCAGGTAATTCGTTATTACATTATAAAAGTTGCCATTATCACAAATGGACCAATAATATTCCTAGAGGTCAATTTTGTCGGCTTAGACACAACTACACCAGCAAAGATGATTATATGGAGGAAAGCTCTATTATGATTAACAGGCTAAAAGAAAAGTGGTACCCTGAATCACTCATTCTTCAAGCCCATTATCTTGAAGGGATACACCCTAAAAAGAAAAAGCGCCGTTTGACCAATCTGTTCGGTTCGTCACAAAATTTCACCCAGAACATAAAAGGATGGCACGCATCCTAGAAAGACACTGGAATATCTTGTTGAAAGCTCCGTACCTTAAGTCCTTTCTTCCTAAGAAACCCAGAGTTACATATAAAAAAAGCACCCAACTTAAAAAATAAAATCGCACCCAGTAAATTAAAACCTAGCCATGTTACTGCCTCCCCTTCGCTTTGCCTTATAGCCATAGTGGGCATATACCAGTGCAAAAAATCCCTATACAAAACATGCGCTTTTGTCACTCATGGAAAAAAGACTTTCTCCACAAAAGGTAAAACATTCCAACTTGGGGTATTTTCAACTGTTCGTCAGATCATGTGGTCTATTGTTTAACTTGCCCTTGTCCTTGTAGGCAGAACCATCCGACCCCTTAGAAACAGATTTGGGGAACATTGCAGATTAGTAGAAGGGCGAAAGGACAAGCATAGTTTCCCCCACCATTTTTTGGAATATCCTGACAAGTCCACATCTGGGCTGGAAGTATGGGTCATAGAACAAATGCCTAGGAACCTTCCAGAAGCTGAGAGATTCCATAGACTTTGTGAACGTGAAACATACTGGATATATCTTTTAGATTCTTTATCGCCTGGAGGTTTGAATTAAGAATTAGAAGTTGCTACAATTTTGTAATTTTATCCCATAACTTTATTACATATATCCTTTTCTTTTCCCTTCAGGTTTTTTCATATAATTGTCCATTCTCCATATTGAATACATAAAATAATATGGCGGGGTGTGGGAACATTTTATTCAATGTAAGTGATGATTAAGCCCCCTATATATATATATATATATAGTAAACCCCCCTCCATTGAGGGGGTTATGTTCCGGACCCAGCCGCGAAAAGTGAAAATCTGCGAAATAGAAAAACCCTATTAAAATGCATTGTAGGCATGTTTTTTTTACTGTCACTGTACGTGTAAAAGCATTTTAAGGTCTTTAAACACTTTTAAAACAATAGAAACTCATTTAAACACATAAAAGATACTGAGAGACATAGCAAGAGCTATGGAAAACACAAAAATATTTCATTTTTAATGATTTATATAGTAAAATAACATTACAAAAAAAAACGAAATATACCGGGACCGCAAAAACTGAACCGCGATGGAGCGGGGGTTTACTGTGTATATATATATATATATATATATATATATATAGATAAGGTACATGTTCTCATGTATAGATGCCTGCACAAGGATCAGCATATAGATATGTCTAAATATTATATATATATATATATATATATATATATATATATATATTGTTTTTTATTCTTCCCTCTCCCCCCCCCCTCTCTCCCCCTCTCCCCTCCTCCCTTTCCCTTCCCTCGCCTTTGTTTCACACTAGTAAGCCTTCACTACATTATTCATACAGTTATGTTGTTTATATATATATATATATATATATATATATATATATAATTTTTTTTTTTTTTTTTTTTTTTTTTTCATTTTTCAGTGGTTGAAGGGGTTGACATGTCTTTGGTCTCTCCTCTCTTATTAATGATCTCTTCTACACTTAACTACTATAGATTGTCATTTGTTTTTTTCTTTTACTATTACAGTATAATGTAACATGCAGCTATGTAGTCTCATTATTAGTTCTTTTAGATATGCCAGATTGGCATTTTTATAATTTATTCCCTATTTTTAGTATCATGTTGTGCAGCAATTGCATTTTATTAAACAGTGTGTGTGTGTGTGTATATATATATAGTATAGTGTTTTTAGGCAGTAGATGGCGGGATAGGATAGGTATAAAGAGCTAACCTAATCTTACCCCTCAGTAGCTTGAAAAAGGAGTGCGCATTGTGTTGTGTTTTCTACTGTGCATGCTCCAAAATTCGTCACGGACTAGTGATGTCAGAGGTGTATACTGCTTCCCAACGTGCGGTCCACCCCTTGGTCCGGGTTTTGGCTTTTTCATAGATACCGCCTGCCGGATCCAGTGCGAGTGCCCTCTACACCTCGGAACATCTTGAGGGTGGCTTCTTCACCTAAAAAGCTTGCTCTTGATACACCTATGTGAGTTTGATTACTATTTTACCCTAAAATAAATAATTTACACTTTATACTCATGAGGCGACTTTGTTCTTTTATAAATGTTTGCCACTATGAACTTACATGCACTAGCGCCAAACTATCCTTTTTTTTTTTCTTCAAAAATGCTTGCCTGTTGTACCCGGCCTTTCAGCCTAGAACTTTTTCCACTAAAACTGTAAAAGTGGGGTTCATCATTTACCTGTTATTCAAGGAACCCCAAACTTGGGCCCATAACTTACTAGAGCAAAAGAACCCTGTACTGAACTCTATGGACACTTTCATTGAGGCGATGGCCCAACTTTATGATGATCCTCAGCACACAGCTACTGCAGAATCCGCCCTGCATACCCTGCAAGAAGGGAAACGACCAGTAGAAGATTACACAGTTATTTTCCGCAATTTGTCCGCTGAGACAGGTTGGAATGAGGTTGCTCTTAAATACCAGTACAGCCAAAGATTATCTGAGACCCTTAAGGATGAACTGGCTCGAGTTGAGACTCCCGCTACTCTTGAGGGCCTTATACAACTTGCCATTCAGCTGGACTGACGTCTACGAGAGCAGTGGTCAAAAAGCCTTCAAACCTTCCGGCCTACCTGGATGCTGCCTAAAATTCCACCGGCTTCATTACCTCCTTTTGTACCCTCTTCCACCACAGTCTTTGAAGGGAACCCAATGCAAGTAGGCCTGGTCTGTTCCTCCCTGACTCCTGATGAGAGACAACGTTGCCGGCAGACCAATCTCTGCTTCTACTACAGAAGGGTCATACATTTTTTTACGCAACTGCCCCGTAAGACCCAGCAAGTCTTAGCCACGGATCTCTTCAAATTGTCAGGTTTCTGGGTTTTCTCTTTCTCACCTTGTTCTCCCTGTCTCTCTGCAGGTGGCGGAAAGGGGAGGTCCGGGTCCTAGCAATCGTTGATTCCGGAGCTTGCAGCTGTTTTCTGGACTGATCTCTGGCTAAAAGACTTTGTATACCCCTTCATCATAAAAAAAACAAATACTTGAAATTCATCTAGCTGATGGTTCCTTACCCAGTTCCGGACTAGTTACCCAAGAAACCAGACCCATCCTCACCATAGCAGATTCTGGCATTCAAGAGTTCATCTGCTTTGATGTTTTATGCTCACCTATGTTTCCCATCGTTCTGGGACTCCCCTGGCTGCAAGCTCATAATCCCCAAATCAACTGGGCCATAAAGGAAATCTGCTTTTCTTCTGAATACTGCCAGCAGCATTGTTTCGTCCCTGGATCCAGTAATTCTACCAGCGGTTTGACTGTTCAACCAGTATCTGATACACCCCAGAACATTCCATCAGCTTAACAAGCATTCATAGATGTTTTCCACAAGAAGAAGGCCAAGGTCCTCCCACCTCACTGGCCTTATGATTGCCCAATAGAGTTGCTTCAGGGAGCTGAAATCCCTTTCGGAAAGGATATTCCCCCTATCTGAAAGTGAGCTTGAAGCTCTACGAATCTATAATAATGAAAATCTGGAAAAAGGGTTCATCCGTCCTTCTTCCTTTTCTGCTGGGACCGGCATATTCTTTGTCAAAAAGAAAGAGACACATTGAGACCCTGTGTTGACTACAGAGAACTTAACAAGGTTACCATAAAGAACTGGTATCTGCCTTATTCCTGAACTTTTTCAAGGGTTCCGGACTGCCCTGATCTTCACCAAATTAGATCTGCGGGGAGCCTATAACCTTGTTTGTATCTGGGAGGGGAACGATTGGAAGAAGGCATTCAGAACTCGATTTGAACATTTTGAGTATTTAGTTATGCTATTCGGAACGCCCCAGCCACATTCCAATGTCTGGTAAACGACATCTTTTGAGAGTTCCTTGACAACTTTGTAATCGTTTTATCTTGATGACATCCTGTTTTTTTCTGCCACTCTGGAACTCCACCAAACTCACGTAAAGAAGGTGCTTGCAACCCTGAGGAAACACAGACTTTATGTTAAGGCAGAGAAGTGTGATTTTGAGAAGATGTCTATCTGGTTTTTGGGGTTTATTATCTCGAAAGATGGAATCGCAATGGACCCACAGAAAGTGAAGGCGATATTGGAGTGGCCAGCCCTTTCGGAATAAGAAAGGCATCCAGCGGTTCATGGGCTTTGCCAATTTTTTACAGAAGGTTTGTAAAAGGCTTCTCCTCCATCATCTCACCCATCACCCAGTTGACTCGCCAGCAGGTTCAGTTCTGCACCTGTACTAAAGCATCCAGATCTGGCTTTGTGTTAGAGGTGGATGCCTCAGAAGTAGCCACAGGGGCGATCTTGTCCCAACGTCAGGGGCCTAAAGCCCTTCTCCATCCCGTGGCTTTTTCCTCCTTGAAGATTACCCCACCTGAGGGGAATCATGATGTGGGTGACCGGGAGCTGTTGGCCATTAAATTTGTCTTGGAGGAGTGGAAATATTTGCTGGAGGGGGCTGCTCATCCCATTATGATCTTTACCGACCATAAGAACCTGGAGCACCTCAGAACAGCTAAACGTTTAAGGCCCGATGGGCCTTGTTCTTCTCCAGGTTTAGTTTCCACATCGTGTACCCAACGGCTCCAAGAATGGGAAGGCAGATGCTCTCTCCTGAATGTTTCCAGATACCCCAGAAATAGCAGAACAAGGTACTATCCTTTCTGTGCAAATTTTTCTGCTTTTGCTCATTCAGCCTGACCTGAAGTCAGCAATTACAGTTTCTGCTCAATGCACTGAACCTGAAGTTTCTTCTTTGAAGAATCAAGAGGGGTTTCTGTGGTATCAAGACAAAATATTTGTTCCACTACAAGTAAGACTTCAAGTCTTAAGGACTTTTCTTGATCCCAAGCTTGCCGGGCATTTCGGAATACGGAAAACCTCCGAACTTGTTCAGCGCTGCTTCTGGTGGCCCAGTCTGAAGCGGGATCGCAAAAATTATGTCAGCTCCTTTATCACCTGTCAACGCAACAAGGGGTCCCATGCCAAGTCTTGGGGTCTACTGAGACAGTTACTGATTCCTGAGCAGCCCTGGAGAAAGATATACATCGACTTTATAGTAGATCTGCCTCCCTTGGAAGGGTTCACCACCATCTTGGTGGTAGTGGATCGCCTTTCAAAAATGGCTCACTTTCTACCCATGATTGGCACACCCTCTGCTCTGGATACAGCCAACGTGTTTATCAAAGAAATAGGTTACATGGGCTACCAGATAACATTGTATCTGACAGAGTAAAGTTCACTTACAGATTCTGGAGAGATCTCTGTAAATCCTTGTCTATAGAAGTGGGCCTATCTTCAGCTTAGCATCCACAGAGCAATAGGCAAACTGAAAAGACTAATCAGACCTTGGAGCAGTATCTACGATGTTTCTGCACCTGCTCTCAAGATAACTGGGTTTCTCTTCTCCCCTGTGCAGAATTTGCTTACAATAATTCTTTGCATGCTGCGACTTATCAGTCTCCTTTCAGGGCAAATTATGGGTTCCATCCCTCCTTCTTACCCAATACAATACATGAAGCATCAGTTCCTGCAGTCCAGGATCTAATAGGTTTTATTGAAACTGATTACCAATCTCTTCAGGAGGCTATGCAAAAGGCTCAAGATGACTACAAGAAGTATAATGAAAAGGAAAGAAAACCCTGTTTTCAAAATTGGGGACAAGGTGTGGCTTTCGTGAAATAATCTAAAGCTCTCGTGTCTTTTCCGGAAGCTTGGGCCAAAATTTATCGGCCCTTTTGAGATCAAAAGGGTGATAAACCCTGTGGCATTTGAGTTGGCACTACCCAGTTCCTTCAAGATTTACTCGGTCTTCCATGCTTCTTTGCTTAAGCCGGCTGTACCAAGTCCTTTCCCCGGGAGAGAAGAGTTGCCCCCACCTCCATTCTCGGTGGAAGGAGAAACAGAGTATGAAGTAGAGACCATTATGGATTGCCGGAAGAGAGGTAGACAGATTCTGTACCTCATCAAGTAGAAGGGGTATCCCTCTGAAGATAATTCTTGGGAGCCCGCAAGTAATGTGCATGCTCCTAGGCTGGTGCAAGAATTCCACAACACATACCCAGAAAGACTGGTCCGTTTGGGCATCTGGAGGCTGCCCCTTGGGGGGGGGGGGGGGCACTGTCAGGGAAATGGCCGTGGAAGAACTAGCATTTCTGCCAATACTAGAGATGGGCGCATCAGGCACACTCCTGTACGCATGCGCATCGGCAGAAGAGTGATGAATTGGCGCACGAAGGTGCGTGGCGGCGCAATATAGAGAACATGTGCGCAATGGCAGTGACAGATGAGGCCATTTCCTGGCCTATATAAGATTGCTGCTGATTCCATCAATTTGCTGGATTGTCGTCAGCCTTCCTGTGTCCTCAGCCTCTGGGTATTTACTTTGGATTTCCTGTTGTAACCCGGCTTCTTTCTGACCTGTCTGATCTCCTTCTCCTGGCTTTGACCCTCTGGCTTGCTCTATGAACCATGCTCCTGTTTGATCATCTGTGTAAGACCTCGGCTTGCTTTACAGACTTTGCCATCGCTACCTGCCTGCCTTCCTGTTGTGACCCCAGGAAAGTTCCTGTTTTCGCTACCTGCCTGCACCCCCGGACAGATTACCTGTGTTTTACCCTCAGCCTAGCCTCTACTACAGTTTCCTGTGTGCACAAGTTTGCCAAGTTCATCTGGAGCTTCCCGAGAGACATCTGCCTTGCTGTGTACCCTATACTCTCCTGTGTCCACCAGGTGAGCACCGGCCCGGCCCGGCTCTACAGTACCTAGTTGGCAACCTGTGCTTCTTTGGGGTGCTACACCTCCTGTCTCACCTTCAGGGGTGTGCCACACTTAGCCGCAAGGGGAGCCCTCTCAGCCCCTTGGCCTGGGATCAGCTACGTGATAGGAGGCCTGTATTGCACACTGTGCTCCGGATGGAAGGTGGTCTAAGGCTAGGCCTCAGGCTTGTAATTGTAATGTACACACTCATGGTGCTCTCTGCTCTGGACGGTCGTCATCATGAGTCGGGAGTAGGACTCTTGTCAGGAGGCCTGTAATGCACAGTGCTGCTCTGGACGGTCGTATGTGGACTCGGAGGCCTGTAATGCTGGATACACAGTGCTGCAACTGCTGCTAAGCAAAGCATGCTACGGACTCGACTCGCTTGCTTGTTGGGAGCTGGAGCAGGCGGAGCTTCGTGGAAAACGGAAGTTTACAAGGGTGCCTCACAATTTAATTTCCTTTTTGTTTGCTAACGAAAACCAAATTGATTTTCGTCATAGTCTTTGCAAGTTCACAAAAATGTGGTGTACTTTTCTAAAATTTAGTCAACAAAATTAACACTGCTTCATATAAAGCTTTCCTGCAGATCAAATATTTCCATTTCTTTCCTGCTTATCTTTTATTTTATCATTGTTATAATCCAATTGTTTTTAACCTGTTAACTGCCAAACCATTTTTATTTTTTTTTTAATTTTAAAATTTTTTAACCCTTTTACTACCAAACTAAAATTTTCATTTTTTTTTTCTAAACCTTTAACTGCCAAACCAATTTTTTCCCCCTTTTTGTTTTTTAACATTTTCACTGCCAACACACACGCACTTTAATCCTTTCACTGTCAATTTTTATTTATTTTATTAATTTCTTGCCCATATGTTAAAATATAAATAAAGGAAAACCTCTTTATTTTGGATGGAGTGGAGAGGGATTAGAACACCTGTCAGGTTTCGATTGCAGTCTGTGCCCCCTTTAGAGAGATTCAACCTCTCTATTTTTCATGTTTACCATTTCCACCAAAAGTGAAAGTAAATTCCAAATTTTGGGTTCTCACCAGAACAGGAATTAAAGGGGAAATCTTCCAATGTGGACAATAGTTCTGGTAAAACCTAGGGATTCTGTCACTTTGGGAGATTTCTCTCACTTCCTGTTTTGGCTATGGGACAGGAATGGAAGGGAAATCTCTCCAGTGGGGACACAGATGGCAAAGAACACCTAACCGGAGTTATAACTCCCCCTTACTCTATTCTGAAGGAAAAAAAAATATTTGATTTTAGTTCTATGTTAACTTCTAGCTGGTATGTTGGGGACAATGGAGACGCAGTCTAAAAGAGGGTGCTGCATATTACACACAGAGTTCAGCAGGGGTGTTGTGTCTGCAGATACAAGCAACTGCTACTGCCACAGAGGTGGAGGGGTAGTCATTTTGAGAATCATTTTAACCCATTCACTGCTGGACATTTTTTTTTTATCTTTGCACATGTGATAATTGTTCATTTCTGCCCTAAAAGCATTACATAGTTTCTGAAATGATGAAGGCCCCACTCACACCTCTGACATTCACCTGTATGGCAAACACCCGTTTTTTTTTTTTGCCCAACAACCATAGGGCAGCCCACTGATTTCAAAGGTCTGCTCTATGCTCGAAAAATGTGGCAAAGTAGCTCATGGTATGTTCTGGTTTGTTTGTTTTATTTACCACTTATTTTACCGCGTTTGCCTATGCATTCGTCGCGTATTTTTGCACGTGGCAAAACACATATTAGCTTCTCGTTTAGGGTGCCATTTACAATAAATGGCACTACAAGAATGACGCACTATTTTTTAGCATGTTCGGGGATTGCATGGAAATGTGCATTTCCTGTCCAACGGTATGAGTTAAAAACAGGGGTTTAGTTAGCACACATTTGCAAATGCATGCGTACGCTGCAGGGCCACTTCACTGCACCCAGTATTACCTGCAGTCCTAACTCTTATAAATCTATGAGTCTCCACAGCGGAAGCACATGCATTCTAATGGATAGATAGGGGCAGGTAAGCCTGGAGGTAGTCCAACCCTCCTTAAAGGCACAAGGGCACAATGGATGCTTAGCACATAGCATAATGGCAGCAAAGGCGTCCAGTGTGTTCCCTCACCAGTATACATCAATAACAAACAAAATGGCCTGTGCTCCCACCTATAACTGGCCTTCACAGCAAGGAGCACATGGAAGGGCAACGCATGCAAGACAAGAACACCATAAAAATTGCCAGCTCAACTCACCAACCAGTCTGCTTACCCATTTGAATTAATGCAAAAAGTGGTCACCACCTCCACCTATAACTGGTCTTAGTGGTAAGGAGCACTGGAAGGGCAGATGCAGATCAAAAAAACGAAGAGATTTCCAGTCACAACTTACCAACCAGCCAGCGACCAACCGAATTGATCTGTCTAACAGTATGCGTTAAAAACAGGGGTTTGTTTGCACACATTTGCAAATACATGCGTAAGCTGCAGGCCGCGACAAGGCACCCTGTGATCTGCAGTCCCTAACTCTACAATTTAAAGAGTCTCTACAATGAGAGCACATGCATTTAATGGGATGGATGGAGGACAGGTGACTAGAGGGAGCCCACCCCTCCTTAAAGGCACAGGGTCACACTGAACACCCAGCACATCGCACAATGGCGGCAAAGGTGTCAGTGCGTTGCCTGGCTCAATATAGATATCAATAATGCAAAAAGTGGTCACCACCTCCACCTATAACTGGTCTTAGTGGTAAGGAGCACTGGAAGGGCAGATGCAGATCAAAAAAACGAAGAGATTTCCAGTCACAACTTACCAACCAGCCAGCGACCAACCGAATTGATCTGTCTAACAGTATGCGTTAAAAACAGGGGTTTGTTTGCACACATTTGCAAATACATGCGTAAGCTGCAGGCCGCGACAAGGCACCCTGTGATCTGCAGTCCCTAACTCTACAATTTAAAGAGTCTCTACAATGAGAGCACATGCATTTAATGGGATGGATGGAGGACAGGTGACTAGAGGGAGCCCACCCCTCCTTAAAGGCACAGGGTCACACTGAACACCCAGCACATCGCACAATGGCGGCAAAGGTGTCA
Organism: Pelophylax lessonae; assembly: GCF_965119305.1. Lineage (NCBI taxonomy): Eukaryota > Metazoa > Chordata > Amphibia > Anura > Ranidae > Pelophylax > Pelophylax lessonae. The sequence goes on from NC_138778.1 coordinate 191,935,633, forward strand.
GTGCGTTGCCTGGCTCAATATAGATATCAATAATGCAAAAAGTGGTCACCACCTCCACCTATAACTGGTCTTAGTGGTAAGGAGCACTGGAAGGGCGGACGTAGATCAAAAAAACAAAGGAGGGGTGGGCTCCCTCTAGTCACCTGTCCTCCATCTATCCCATTAAATGCATGTGCTCTCATTGTAGAGACTCTTTAAATTGTAGAGTTAGGGACTGCAGATCACAGGGTGCCTTGTCGGGGCCTGCAGCTTACGCATGTATTTGCAAATGTGTGCAAACAAACCCCTGTTTTTAACGCATACTGTTAGACAGGTCAATTCGGTTGGTCGCTGGCTGATTGGTAAATTGTGACTGGAAATCTCTTCGTTTTTTTGATTTACCCATTGAATTAACCTGTCTAACAGAATGCGTTAAAAACAGGGGTTTAGTTAGCACACATTTAGTTAACCGTTAAAGGCAACTTTCTCAAGCAGGCACGGTACACTGCGATGGAATTTGTCACAGCGGCATGCAGTGATCTGCCATGTTCCCTGTCAGAGTGAGAGCAATAATTCTAGTGCCCTAATTCACGAATAACTCAAAACTGATAACCTGTAAATGCTTTTAAAGTGTCATGTACTGGACAGTTTTAGGTACTGTCGTTTAACGCCATTTCATGGGCGTGTGTAATCTTAAATCTTGACATGTTTGGTATTTATTAACTCGATACAAAATTATCTTTTATATTTTCCCAAGAATTGGGTATTATATTGTGATTGTGTGTACTACTGCCTTGAAAAAGTATTCATAGCCCTTGAAATTCTCCACATTTTGTCATGTTACAACCAAAAACGTAAATTTATTTTAATGGGATTTTATGTGATAGACCAACACAAAGTGGCACATAATTGTGAAGTGGAAGGAAAATGATAAATGTTTTTCAACATTCTTTACAAATAAATATCTGAAAAGTGTGACGTGCATTTGTATTCATCCCCCCTTTACTCTGATACACCTAACTAAAATCTAATGGAACCAATTGCCTTCAGAAGTCACCTAATTAGTCCACCTGTATGAAATGTAATCTCAGTGTAAATACAGCTGTTCTGTGAAGCCTTCAGATATTTGTTAGAGAACCTTAGTGAACAAACAGCACCATGAAGGCCAAGGAACACACCAGACAGGTCAGGGATAAAGTTGTGGAGACGTTTAAAGCAGGCTTAGGTTATAAGAAAAATATCCCAACATCTCATAAAGCACTGTTCAATCCATTTTTCAAAAATGGAAAGAGTATGGCACAACTGCAAACTTACAGTACCAAGACATGGCCGTCCACCCAACCTGACAGGCCAGGCAAGGAGAGCCTTCCACGTCACAATTCTGTGCCACTTTGTGTTGGTCTATCGCATAAAATCCCAATAAAATACATTTACGTTTTTGATTGTAACATGAAAACATGTGTGCTCAGTTTGGTGTGTATTGCTAGAGAGGTTTATTTTCTTGGGCTAGTGCATTTGATCAACACAGGGCGAGTCATCACTGTCCAGACAGGGTTGAAGGAAAATTAAAACTCCGCCTACAAGCTTTAACCAGAAAGTGATACCAGTAACAAGACTACTCTAACTGCTGATGAGAAAAGGTATTTAGCAGTTTATATTTACAAAAATAATTGCATAACATTACTGTAGGAGACCAGACATAATGAATGCAGAGTCCTGGGTTTAGTAACACTTTAACTTATCTTTTTTCTTTTTGCATAATTCTCTTTCAGGGGGCGTGGCAGGGGTGTGTCCTATGCCTACATACATTTGATAATATGTGTTCCTCATTCTCATCTCAAAAAGGTAGGAGGTTTGTATATGTGTTTGTTAAAACGCCTGTGCAAATATCACATGACATTAAAAATTGGAACAGCCACCATTTTATTCTCCAGGGCCTTTGCTTTCAGAAAATCTATATCATATTTGGCAGTTCTAAGCCATTTTCTAGCAAACAATGCTGATTTTAACAGTTATGTCAAGGTCCATGGCTAGGTACTTGTGAGAGATATTTTACTTAAAGGGCATTCCGGAAACATGGCCTGTAGGGGAGGTATTTGAGGACCGCGGTTGAGGACCACTGCTGTAATAAGACAACTCCAGAGGCTGTCATTCTGACAATGCTAGGTCTCTAGTTATCACACTGACCTCTGGTTTCAGTAATTAGTAACCAGGAACAGTCAAGCTGATTATGGAGATCAAAGTTAAATAGTAATTGGCATATTTGTCCCAACTCAGTGAATCTACACTCACCGGCCACTTTATTAGGTACACCTGTTCAAATGCTTGGTAACACAAATTGTTAATCAGCCATTCACATGGTAGCAGTTCAATGCATTTAGGCATCTAGACGTGGTGAAGATAACTTGCTGAAGTTCAAATTGAGCATCAGAATGGGGAAGAAAAGGGATTTAAGTGACTTTGAACGGGGCATGGTTGTTGGTGCCAGACGGGCTGGTCTGAGTATGTAAAAAACTGCTCATCTACTGGGATTTTCACACACAACCATCTCTCGGATTTATAGAGAATGGTGGGAAAAAGAGAAAATATCCAGTGAGTGGCAGTTGTGTGGATGGAAATGCCTTGTTGATGTCAGAGGTCAGAAGAGAATGGGCAGACTGGTTCAAGATGATAGGCAACAGTAACTCAAATAACCACTCCTTACAACCGAGGTATGCAGAATACCATCTCTGAACACACAACACATCGAACCTTGAAGCAGATGAGCTACAGCAGCAGAAGACCACACCGGGTGCTACTACTGTCAGCTAAGAACAGGAAACTGAGGCTGCAATTCACACAGGCTCACCAAAATTAGAGAATAGAAGATTGGAAAAACGTTGCCTGGTCTGATGAGTCTCGATTTCAGCTGTGACATTCAGATAGTAGGGTCAGAATTTGGTGTAAACATGAAAGCATGGATCCATCCTGCCTTGTATCAGCAGTTCAGGCTGGTGGTGGTGGTGTAATGGTGTGCGGGATATTTTCTTGGCACACTTTGGGCCTCTTAGTACCACCTGAGTATTATTGCTGACCATGTCCATCCCTTTATGACTACAGTGTACTCATCTTCTGATGGCTCCTTCCAGCAGGATAATGTACCATGTCACAAAGCTCAAATCATCTCACCTCTGGTTTCTTGAACATGACAATGAGGTCACTGTACTCCAATGGCCTCCACACTCACCACATCTCATCCAATAGAGCACCTTTGGGATGTGGTGGAACAGGAGATTTGCATCATGGTGAGTGCATGTATTGTATGTAAGAGAAGAGGGGTCGGTGAATCTATGTAATGTATGTAAGAGAAGAGGGGTCGGTGAATCTATGTACTGTATGTAAGAGAAGAGGGGTCGGTGAATCTATGTATTGTATGTAAGAGAAGAGGGGTCGGTGAATCTATGTAATGTATGTAAGAGAAGAGGGGTCGGTGAATCTATGTACTGTATGTAAGAGAAGAGGGGTCGGTGAATCTATGTATTGTATGTAAGAGAAGAGGGGTCGGTGAATCTATGTACCGTATGTAAGAGAAGAGGGGTCGGTGAATCCATGTACACTACAGTATGTAAGAGAAGAGGGGTCGGTGAATCTATGTACTGTATGTAAGAGAAGAGGGGTCGGTGAATCCATGTACTGTATGTAAGAGAAGAGGGGTCGGTGAATCCATGTACACTACAGTATGTAAGAGAAGAGGGGTCTGTGAATCTATGTACTGTATGTAAGAGAAGAGGGGTCGGTGAATCCATGTACTGTATGTAAGAGAAGAGGGGTCGGTGAATCCATGTACTGTATGTAAGAGAAGAGGGGCCGGTGAATCTATGTAATGTATGTAAGAGAAGAGGCGTCTGTTAATCTATGTACTGTATGTAAGAGAAGAGGGGTCGGTGAATCTATGTACTGTATTAAGAGAAGAGGGGTCGGTGAATCTATGTAATGTATGTAAGAGAAGAGGGGTCGGTGAATCTATGTATTGTGTGTAAGAGAAGAGGGGTCGGTCAATCTATGTACTGTATGTAAGAGAAGAGGGGTCGGTGAATCTATGTACTGTATTAAGAGAAGAGGGGTCGGTGAATCTATGTAATGTATGTAAGAGAAGAGGGGTCGGTGAATCTATGTATTGTGTGTAAGAGAAGAGGGGTCGGTCAATCTATGTACTGTATGTAAGAGAAGAGGGGTCGGTGAATCTATGTACTGTGTGTAAGAGAAGAGGGGTCGGTGAATCTATGTATTGTATGTAAGAGAAGAGGGGTCGGTGAATCTATGTATTGTATGTAAGAGAAGAGGGGTCGGTGAATCTATGTAATGTATGTAAGAGAAGAGGGGTCGGTGAATCTATGTACTGTATGTAAGAGAAGAGGGGTCGGTGAATCTATGTATTTCTATGTAAGAGAAGAGGGGTCGGTGAATCTATGTACCGTATGTAAGAGAAGAGGGGTCGGTGAATCCATGTACACTACAGTATGTAAGAGAAGAGGGGTCGGTGAATCTATGTACTGTATGTAAGAGAAGAGGGGTCGGTGAATCCATGTACTGTATGTAAGAGAAGAGGGGTCGGTGAATCCATGTACACTACAGTATGTAAGAGAAGAAGGGTCTGTGAATCTATGTACTGTATGTAAGGGAAGAGGGGTCGGTGAATCCATGTACTGTATGTAAGAGAAGAGGGGCCGGTGAATCTATGTAATGTATGTAAGAGAAGAGGCGTCTGTTAATCTATGTACTGTATGTAAGAGAAGAGGGGTCGGTGAATCTATGTACTGTATGTAAGAGAAGAGGGGTCGGTGAATCCATGTATTGTATGTAAGAGAAGAGGGGTCGGTGAATCCATGTACTGTATGTAAGAGAAGAGGGGTCGGTGAATCCATGTATTGTATGTAAGAGAAGAGGGGTCGGTGAATCCATGTACTGTATGTAAGAGAAGAGGGGTCGGTGAATCTATGTAATGTATGTAAGAGAAGAGGGGTCGGTGAATCTATGTAATGTATGTAAGAGAAGAGGGGTCGGTGAATCTATGTACTGTATGTAAGAGAAGAGGGGTCGGTGAATCCATGTATTGTATGTAAGAGAAGAGGGGTCGGCGAATCTATGTACTGTATGTAAGAGAAGAGGGGTCGGTGAATCCATGTATTGTATGTAAGAGAAGAGGGGTCGGTGAATCCATGTACTGTATGTAAGAGAAGAGGGGTCGGTGAATCTATGTAATGTATGTAAGAGAAGAGGGGTCGGTGAATCTATGTAATGTATGTAAGAGAAGAGGGGTCGGTGAATCTATGTACTGTATGTAAGAGAAGAGGTGTCGGTGAATCTCTGTACTGTATGTAAGAGAAGAGGGGTCGGTGAATCTATGTATTGTATGTAAGAGAAAAGGAGTCGGTGAATCTATGTACTGTATGTAAGAGAAGCGGGGTCGGTGAATCTATGTGTTGTATGTAAGAGAAGAGGGGTCGGTGAATCTATGTGTTGTATGTAAGAAAAGCAGGGTCGGTGAATCTATGTATTGTATGTAAGAGAAGAGGGGTCGGTGAATCTATGTACTGTATTAAGAGAAGAGGGGTCGGTGAATCTATGTAATGTATGTAAGAGAAGAGGGGTCGGTGAATCTATGTATTGTGTGTAAGAGAAGAGGGGTCGGTCAATCTATGTACTGTATGTAAGAGAAGAGGGGTCGGTGAATCTATGTACTGTATTAAGAGAAGAGGGGTCGGTGAATCTATGTAATGTATGTAAGAGAAGAGGGGTCGGTGAATCTATGTATTGTGTGTAAGAGAAGAGGGGTCGGTCAATCTATGTACTGTATGTAAGAGAAGAGGGGTCGGTGAATCTATGTACTGTGTGTAAGAGAAGAGGGGTCGGTGAATCTATGTATTGTATGTAAGAGAAGAGGGGTCAGTGAATCTATGTATTGTGTGTAAGAGAAGAGGGGTCGGTGAATCTATGTATTGTATGTAAGAGAAGAGGGGTCGGCGAATCTATGTACTGTATGTAAGAGAAGAGGGGTCGGTGAATCCATGTATTGTATGTAAGAGAAGAGGGGTCGGTGAATCCATGTACTGTATGTAAGAGAAGAGGGGTCGGTGAATCTATGTAATGTATGTAAGAGAAGAGGGGTCGGTGAATCTATGTACTGTATGTAAGAGAAGAGGTGTCGGTGAATCTCTGTACTGTATGTAAGAGAAGAGGGGTCGGTGAATCTATGTATTGTATGTAAGAGAAAAGGAGTCGGTGAATCTATGTACTGTATGTAAGAGAAGCGGGGTCGGTGAATCTATGTGTTGTATGTAAGAGAAGAGGGGTCGGTGAATCTATGTGTTGTATGTAAGAAAAGCAGGGTCGGTGAATCTATGTATTGTATGTAAGAGAAGAGGGGTCGGTGAATCCATGTACTGTATGTAAGAGAAGAGGGGTCGGTGAATCTATGTATTGTATGTAAGAGAAGAGGGGTCGGTGAATCTATGTATTGTATGTAAAAGGGGGGTCGGTGAATCTATGTACTTTATGTAAAAGGGGGGTCGGTGAATCTCTGTACTTTATGTAAGAGAACAGGGGTCGGTTAATTTATGTATTGTATGTAAGAGAAGAGGGGTCGGTGAAAATTGTATGCAAGAGAAGAGGGGTCGGTGAATCTATGTACTGTATGTAAAAGGGGGTTGGTGAATCTATGTACTAAATGTAAGAGAAGAGGGTCAGTGAATCTATGTACTGTATGTAAGAGAAGAGGGGTCGGTGAATCTATGTACTGTATGTAAGAGAAGAGGGGTCGGTGAATCTATGTACTGTATGTAAGAGAAGAGGGGTCGGTGAATCCATGTATTGTATGTAAGAGAAGAGGGGTCGGCGAATCTATGTACTGTATGTAAGAGAAGAGGGGTCGGTGAATCCATGTATTGTATGTAAGAGAAGAGGGGTCGGTGAATCTATGTAATGTATGTAAGAGAAGAGGGGTCGGCGAATCTATGTACTGTATGTAAGAGAAGAGCTGTCAGTGAATCTATGTACTGTATGTAAGAGAAGAGGGGTCGGTGAATCCATGTATTGTATGTAAGAGAAGAGGGGTCGGTGAATCTATGTACTGTATGTAAGAGAAGAGCTGTCAGTGAATCTATGTACTGTATGTAAGAGAAGAGCTGTCAGTGAATCTATGTACTGTATGTAAGAGAAGAGGGGTCAGTGAATCTATGTACTGTATGTAAGAGAAGAGGGGTCGGTGAATCCATGTATTGTATGTAAGAGAAGAGGGGTCGGTGAATCTATGTACTGTATGTAAGAGAAGAGCTGTCAGTGAATCTATGTACTGTATGTAAGAGAAGAGGGGTCGGTGAATCTATGTACTGTATGTAAGACAGGGAGAAAACAGAGCAGCCTGCAGAGTGTGGTACACGGAGACGTATGTAGATGGACTTTTCTTATGGACTTTTTCTATTTATATCATAAAGCTATTGTGCTCAGTGGACTAGTACATGTTTGTCATTGGAGCTTGTAGAAGTTTTTTGGACACACACCTCCCTAGTTGTGCGCCAGGTCCACCCCCCTTTTTTTCAGTACTGTATGTAAGAGAAGAGGGGTCGGTGAATCTATGTACTGTATGTAAGAGAAGAGGGGTCGGTGAATCCATGTATTGTATGTAAGAGAAGAGGGGTCGGTGAATCTATGTACTTTATGTAAAAGGGGGGTCGGTGAATCTCTGTACTTTATGTAAGAGAAGAGGGGTCGGTGAAAATTGTATGCAAGAGAAGAGGGGTCAGTAAATCTATGTACTGTATGTAAAAGGGGGTTGGTGAATCTATGTACTGTATGTAAGAGAAGAGGGGTCGGTGAATCTATGTACTGTATGTAAGAGAAGAGGGGTCGGTGAATCCATGTATTGTATGTAAGAGAAGAGGGGTCGGTCAATCTATGTACTGTATGTAAGAGAAGAGGGGTCGGTGAATCCATGTACTGTATGTAAGAGAAGAGGGGTCGGTGAATCCATGTACTGTATGTAAGAGAAGAGGGGTCGGTGAATCTATGTATTGTATGTAAGAGAAGAGGGGTCGGTGAATCTATGTACTGTATGTAAGAGAAGAGGGGTCGGTGAATCTATGTAATGTATGTAAGAGAAGAGGGGTCGGCGAATCTATGTACTGTATGTAAGAGAAGAGCTGTCAGTGAATCTATGTATTGTATGTAAGAGAAGAGGGGTCAGTGAATCTATGTACTGTATGTAAGAGAAGAGGGGTCGGTGAATCCATGTATTGTATGTAAGAGAAGAGGGGTCGGTGAATCTATGTACTGTATGTAAGAGAAGAGCTGTCAGTGAATCTATGTACTGTATGTAAGAGAAGAGGGGTCAGTGAATCTATGTACTGTATGTAAGAGAAGAGGGGTCGGTGAATCTATGTACTGTATGTAAGAGAAGAGGGGTCGGTGAATCTATGTACTGTATGTAAGAGAAGAGGGGTCGGTGAATCTATGTACTGTATGTAAGAGAAGAGGGGTCGGTGAATCCATGTATTGTATGTAAGAGAAGAGGGGTCGGTGAATCTATGTACTTTATGTAAAAGGGGGGTCGGTGAATCTCTGTACTTTATGTAAGAGAAGAGGGGTCGGTGAAAATTGTATGCAAGAGAAGAGGGGTCAGTAAATCTATGTACTGTATGTAAAAGGGGGTTGGTGAATCTATGTACTGTATGTAAGAGAAGAGGGGTCGGTGAATCTATGTACTGTATGTAAGAGAAGAGGGGTCGGTGAATCCATGTACTGTATGTAAGAGAAGAGGGGTCGGTGAATCCATGTACTGTATGTAAGAGAAGAGGGGTCGGTGAATCTATGTACTGTATGTAAGAGAAGAGGGGTCGGTGAATCCATGTACTGTATGTAAGAGAAGAGGGGTCGGTGAATCCATGTACTGTATGTAAGAGAAGAGGGGTCGGTGAATCTATGTATTGTATGTAAGAGAAGAGGGGTCGGTGAATCTATGTACTGTATGTAAGAGAAGAGGGGTCGGTGAATCTATGTAATGTATGTAAGAGAAGAGGGGTCGGCGAATCTATGTACTGTATGTAAGAGAAGAGCTGTCAGTGAATCTATGTACTGTATGTAAGAGAAGAGGGGTCGGTGAATCCATGTATTGTATGTAAGAGAAGAGGGGTCGGTGAATCTATGTACTGTATGTAAGAGAAGAGCTGTCAGTGAATCTATGTACTGTATGTAAGAGAAGAGGGGTCAGTGAATCTATGTACTGTATGTAAGAGAAGAGGGGTCGGTGAATCTATGTACTGTATGTAAGAGAAGAGGGGTCGGTGAATCTATGTACTGTATGTAAGAGAAGAGGGGTCGGTGAATCTATGTACTGTATGTAAGAGAAGAGGGGTCAGTGAATCTATGTACTGTATGTAAGAGAAGAGGGGTCAGTGAATCTATGTACTGTATGTAAGAGAAGAGGGGTCGGTGAATCCATGTACTGTATGTAAGAGAAGAGGGGTCGGTGAATCCATGTACTGTATGTAAGAGAAGAGGGGTCGGTCAATCTATGTACTGTATGTAAGAGAAGAGGGGTCGGTGAATCCATGTACTGTATGTAAGAGAAGAGGGGTCGGTGAATCCATGTACTGTATGTAAGAGAAGAGGGGTCGGTGAATCCATGTACTGTATGTAAGAGAAGAGGGGTCGGTCAATCTATGTACTGTATGTAAGAGAAGAGGGGTCGGTGAATCCATGTACTGTATGTAAGAGAAGAGGGGTCGGTGAATCCATGTACTGTATGTAAGAGAAGAGGGGTCGGTGAATCTATGTATTGTATGTAAGAGAAGAGGGGTCGGTGAATCTATGTACTGTATGTAAGAGAAGAGGGGTCGGTGAATCTATGTACTGTATGTAAGAGAAGAGGGGTCGGTGAATCTATGTACTGTATGTAAGAGAAGAGGGGTCAGTGAATCTATGTACTGTATGTAAGAGAAGAGGGGTCGGTGAATCCATGTACTGTATGTAAGAGGGGTCGGTGAATCTATGTACTGTATGTAAGAGAAGAGGGGTCGGTGAATCTATGTACTGTATGTAAAAGAGGGGTCGTGAATCCATGTATTGTATGTGAGAGAAGAGGGGTCGGTGAATCTATGAATTGTATGTAAAAGAGGGTCGGTGAAAATTGTATGTAAGAATAGACGGGTCTGCCCTCTTAGGACTGTACAGAAATGGCAGCTTCCATGTATTTCTCATATCAGGCTTCCTTTATTCTTACACAGCCCAGCTGTGACTGGTTCTCTTTAATACGTGACCTCCAGCGTCATAATGAGGTTATGCTCCTTGTTCTGTACGTGGAACTCATGTCAGAGGGAATATTTCCGCCCGGAGCCATTTGAGGCTGAACGTGGAACGCAAATACTGCCTTCTTTTGCTGAATGGTTGGGAGAAGTGGGCGGGGTTTGTAAGGAAGAAATGAGGAGTTCGTCGCTTATGTGGGAGGGGATACTCTCCTCTGTCCGGGACCTCATAGGCCGCCGTGCAGGAGGCGGAGCGGAGGCTGTCAGAGAGGGTTGGCGCGGCGGTGGAGGGGATCCAGTCTGCTGTGACATGGCCAATGTGCGGCTGGAGTTTAAGGCGAGCGCCGGGGATGGAGACCCCCAGACCAGGCCCATCCTTATTCTGGGACAGCTGCCTAACCTGCAGCGTCTGCCGTGGGCCGAAGTGAGGGGAAAGCTGCAGCCCCGAGTCACCGAGGAGGTGAGCACACTACCTGCAGGCCTCTGCTTACTCACCAGAGCCGTAGCCCGGGGCAACCGGCCAGGACACGCCCCCTCTGCTCTGACTGGATGGTTGCGTACCTGCTAGAGAGGTAACCCAGGGCAACCATCCAGAACATGCCCTGATTGGATGGCTGTGTATAATATTATTGAGAAGCTTTTCAAGAATAACTAAAGGTAATTGTTTGTTTGTTTGTTTTTGTAACGTTGGACGGAGTGGAGAGCGATCAGAACACCGGGGTCCGGGTCAGGTAGAGATTTACCTAATTTGTCCGCTTCATCCATATCATTGAAAGTTAAAGAGGAAGTAAAGTTATTTTCCTTACTTGTACCTATAGGTAAGAAGCCTATGATAAGGATTACCTATAGGTGCTCGTTTAGGAGATATTTACTGTACATGCGGCCAGTGACATCACTCTGAAGTGCACGCATGCGTGGGAGTGACATCATTGGGGCTCCAGCCAGTCACAGAGCCGAAGCCCGCGAACCCGCATGCAAGACCGGTGAAGATGGAAATGGCTGCAGCGCTGACATTGCGGTGCTGGAACAGCTTTGTTTTTAACCACTTTACCACCGGAGGATTTTGCTGTCTTACGTCTGGGCCACTTTTTGCGATTCGGCGCTGTGCGACTTTAACTGACAATTGCACGGTCGTGCGACGCCGTACCCAAACGAAATTGACGTCCTTTTTTTCCCACAAACAGAGCTTTCTTTTGGTGGTATTTGATCACCTGTGCGATTTTTACTTTTTGCACTATAAACAAAAAAAAGCGTAAATTTTGAAAAAATAACAATATTTTTAACAATTTTTTTATATGAAATTCCCCCCCAAAAAAATGTAAAAATCAAATTTTTTTTTTAAATTTTTGGCCAATTTGTTTTCTGCTACCTATGTTTGGTAAAAAAAATCCCAACAAGCGTATTTTGATTGGTGTGCGCAAAAGTTATTGCGTATACTAACTAAGTGAAAGATTTCTGTCATTTTTGGTGTTTTTTTTTTTTTTTTTAACGAGTAATGGTGGTGATCTGCGATTTTGTTTGCGGGACTGCGACATTGCGGCGGACAGATCGGACTCTTGACTGACATTTTTGACACTTTTGGGGGTACCAGTGATATTACTGCAGTAATCAGTGCTATAAATATGCACTGTTACTGTAAAAATAACACTGGCAGGGAAGGGGTTAAATTTTATTGGAGAGGGAGGGGTTAATGAATGCCTGGTGCTTACTGACGTGTGCGGAGGGGAGGTGACTGTGTGAGTCGGGGACAGATCGGATGTCCAGCTATGCTGAACAGTCCGATCTGTGACTCCCTGTCACTTAGGAGATCCGCCCGCTTGTGTTTACACAGGCGGGCGGATCTCCACACTAGATCCCCGACGATCGGGGAAGAGCGGCGGCGATCGCCACCGCTCCTCCCCTGGCCCGACTCCCGCTGTGAATGAAAACAGCGGGAGCGCCGCCTACAGGGGGAGGAGTCCAGCGACGTAGTACTACGTCGCTGGACGATAACGAACCACTTTGCCGCAGTACGCTCAATGTGAGCGGTCGGCAAGTGGTTAAGCTAAGTATCAAATAACGTACTAGTATGCAATGCGGATCTGGGGTCAATAAGATCTCTCCTACAGGCTAGAAAGCCAAAAATAAAATAAACGATCAATTGCCAGGCCGGGCGTGACGTCATAACATCGCGCTCGGGCCTCCGAGAGTCATAGAGACTGCCGGGGACCATCTGGTCCTCGGCAGTCTCTATGGCAGTGTTTCTCAACTCCGGTCCTCAGGTCACACTAACAGGCCAGATTTTAAGTATTACCTTGGGGACATGCAGACTAGAATATTGCAATCACTGAGCAGCAAATTATATCACCTGTGATGTATTTCAGTTTTCTTGCAAACCTGGCCTGTTAGTGTGCCCTGAGGACTGGAGTTGAAAAACACTGCTCTATGGTGTACTTCCGCCGCCGGAAGATTCCTTCTCCGGCTCACGGTTTGCACGGGTCAGACGGTAGAAGCCCCGGAGGGCGGCCCCTTCTGCCAGCTAAAAAAAAAATATCGAAATGATGCCTGCAGCTGCACCCATCATTCAGATATCCCCACTTTAAGCCCAGGACGTCATATGACATCCATCGGTAAGGAAGTGGTTAAACAAGAATTACCAGTCTATATACACATGATCAACCATAACATTATGACCACCCACCATAACCCGTCAAAGCATGGATGTCACTAGACCTTTGAAGGTATTTTGTGATTTCTGGCACCAAGCCACCTGTAGCAGATCTTCACACTCTCAATCAACATTGACCTTTTTTTTTTAATTTTTCAGTTATTTCCTGATTCCCATGGCTAGGCAAATGGTGTCATACATACCAGGAGCCTCCAGGAGGGTAGGAGGGGTTTTCTCAGGTAAACAAATCCTCCTGCTTGCATGCTTGAGCTAAGGGGAGATGGATTCCAGGATGTAACTGCTTCTTAAATCTTCTGCCCTTACTCAAGATGGCCCTGGACAGGAATGCTGGAGGGGGGGAGGGGGTTGTCCTAGATTTATTGAATGGATGGGTTTGCTTTGAATATTAAAAATGAATTGACCACTTGCTGCCAAATCACGTACTTAGTACGTCATTTGACTTCAAGTGGTTATACCAGGGTATTGCTTGCAGCTGCAGGCATCACCACAGTACTGTTTTTTTGGTGGCGGTCGGCTCTCTTGTAATACCAATTGGAGCGGCTTACTAGGTTGCTATTACAAGCAGCGAGAGGGGACGTCCTCCTCCCTTCACCTTCTGCAGCTCTCTCGGGCTCCTCCGTTCGACTAGGAGACCTAAGCTACTAGCCGGCACATTTGCCGACTATTCTGTAACCGATCCAAAGCCGGGATCAGCTTTGCTCAGCTTTCTGCTATGTTAACCCAGAAGCAATGACATGACCTCACTTCTGGTTTACGTGGATTTCAACGGCGCCATTTTTTTGAAAATCAAAAGTATTCGAAAAACTTCAATCATGGTGTTTTGAATGCTTTCTAAGGCAGAGGAGTGATTTGGGGTCTTATAGACCCCAGATCTCTTCATTAGAACTCGCATGCCTATTGCTGTCACAAAGGATGTTTACATTCCTTCTGACAGCAATAATAGTGATTAAAAAATGAAATAAATGTATAATTTAAATAAAAATGTAAAGTGCCCTCGTTCCACCATGCTAGCGTGCAAAGACAAATGCGCACATCGGTCCCGCGCGCATGCAAACGGCAATCGTCCCACACATGAGGTATCGCCATGAACCTCGGATCATAAGCAGTAATTCTAGCAGTAGGCCTTTGTACATCTGGTAACCTATAAAGGCTTTCGAAGCGTTGCCTATGATTAATAAAATTTACTTTGCATGGGCATGTGCAATTTTAAAGCGTGATATTTTTGGTATCTATTTACTCAGTGTAAAATCCTTTTTATATTTTACAAAAAAATTGGGTTATGTTTTTTGTGTTTTTATGCATTAAATTGTGTTTGAAAATCCCCTGCGCAAATACTGTGTGAAAGTAAAAAATTGCAAAACCCACCAATTTGTTCTCTATGGCCTCTGCTTTGAAAAAAGGATATAAATGTTTTGAGGTTATAAGTAATTTTCTAGCAAAAACAACTAATTGTTATATGTAAACAGTGCTAGAAAAGGCCCAGCCTTCAAATGGTTAAGTAGCATTTTTGGTATATAGTGTAGTTCTGTTTTAAAGGAGTTGTAAAGGCGGAAGGTTTTCACCTTAATGCATTCTATGCATTAAGATTAAAAAAAACCTTCTGTGTGCAGCAGCTCTCAATACTTACCTGAGGTCCCTCTCTGTCCAGCGATGTCCACAAGTGTCTCCGAGATTCTCTCTCCTGATTGGCTGAGACAGAGCAGCAGTGCCATTGGCTGCTGTCAATCAAAGTCACCTAGCTTATTTAGGAGAGAGGGGGAGGGGACAGGTCAGGGCTCCTGTCTGAATAGACCACAGGGAGCTGTGACTCGGCTCGGGTGCCCCCATAGCAAGCTGCTTCCTGTGGGGGCACTCAACAGAAGGGAGGGGCCAGAAGCACAGAAGAGGGACCCCAGAAGAGGAGGATCGGGGCTGCTCTGTGCAAAACCAACTGCAAAGGGCAGGTAAGTATAAAATGTTTGTTATTTTTATAGGGGAAAAAACAAACTTTACAATCACTTTAATCCTAGAAGTTGTGTGACGCGGCCTAGCTGTGATGTCAGAAAGGGTGTTGTTTTTTTTTTTTTTTTCTTTTTTTTCCAAAAATATGTAGCAGAATACAAATTGGCCTAAACTGATAAAAAAAATAGATTTTTTACATTTCTTTATTAGGAATGTTTTATAGCAGAAAGTAAAAAATAATATGGTTTTTTTTTTTTTTTTTTTTCAAAATTGTCGCTCCCCTTTTTTTTTTTTTTTTTTTTTTTGTTTATAGCACAAAATCTAAAAACAGCAGAGGAGATCAAATAACACCAGAAGAAAGCTCTATTTGTGGGAAAAAAGGACATCAATTGTATTTGTTCAGGGTACAGCGTTGCACGATCGCACAATTTTTCGTTAAAGTAACGCAGTGCCAAATCGTAAAAATGGCCTGGTCATTAAGGGGGTAAAACCTTCCGGAGCTGAAGTGGTTAAACTAACACCGCTCAAAAAAAAAAAAAAAAGTGTATTTTATTCTCTAAGGCCCCTTTCACACGGCTGGAATAATCCGGTCTGCCTCTCAGTTTTTTTACATCCATTGCCCTCTATGGAGCAATGGATGTCATTGGACGTGTGTCCGTTCACACCGGCCATCATCCGATCCAAACCTGTTCTGTAAAAACAGGTGTGTGGGGGATCCATTCCCCAGCCATCTGGAAGATTGGATCAGATGCTGGTCTGCTGGAAACGGACAGGCAGTCCATTTCCATCCGACCGCCCATAGAGGAGAGCGGGCTGTATCCACTTTGCAAGCGGAGCCGACACGGATCTGTCATCTGCCTGCTCAAAGATGATCAGTGGTCAGATTCCCCACTAAGCAGGCGGAGTCTGCCCATCGGAAAAGGGTCTAAGATAAATAAAAAAAAATATTGAATTGTAGCAGGCTAAGTGGTTGAAGATGAATTCCAGGTATGGTATGGATACATCACATTGGGGTTTATTTACTAAAGGCAAATCCACTGTGCACCACAAGTGCAGTTGGAAGTGCAGTCTCTGTAGATCTGAGGGGGACAAGCAAGGAAATTAAAAAAGCAGCATTTTTGCTTGTACATGATTGGATGATAGAAATTAGCAGAGCTTCCCCTCATTTCAGATCTACAGCGACTGCACTTTCAAGTGCACAGTGGATTTGCCTTTAGTAAACAATCCTAGTGTCCCAGCTTGGACCAATGTATCTATGTATATAATATAGCGGGCAGATGCCCCTAGAAGCTGATAATCACTCTAGTAGACACCACTCTTCCAGTGACCTTCACTAGCTTCTTGTGCCAAGCATCCAGCCTGTTGTATTCTAATCGCAGGCGGTCAGATGCTCAGCATGGGTGCCATTCAGGGAATGCTTTGCGTTTTCTAAAATGCATGCAAAGTGTTCTCTCCCCTTTTCACAATACATTAGGCTGGTTGCTCAGCATAGGACCTGAGAGCAAGTGGTGATCACTGGAGTAGTGATCAGTGATTTCCAGCCTCCAGAGGCATTGGGCAAGCTGGGCCAATGTAACTTTGTATCAAAATCGGGAATTCATCTTTTCAGACAACCTTGTACAAAGTCATAGGAAAGCTTTAAACAAAACCTGCTGTAATATTGCAATCTTTTACAACATAGCACCAAGCAACAAGAAGGAAGATAAAAAGGAAAATAGTTTTTCTGTCCACTGAAGGATATGGCACTGTACAGGTGGGAAGAGGCTCCAGGTATCCTAGAACTTGTCTGTGTGCATAGAATACCATCTGTCCATCGGTGCCAACCACAGGCATAGCGGCTGGATCTGAATCCTAATCCTGCTGTACAGTCAAAGGTGATTCTTCAAGGAGCTGTTTAGTCTGATTTCTAATCTTCTAGACTTTTGTATCTTGTGGACTTTGTACAGCTCACTGTTGCAAAATGTGCCATCTGTTTTCAGCTTGGGGAATAACCCAGAATAAATTGTGTGCAGAAATCAAGCTTAAAGGCAAAGTTCACTTTTGTTTTTTATTTTTTTTTTTTTTTAAATCCAGCCCCCCTATGTACCAATATAACATCAATGTTCCTCTTGCACAAAAAAAAAAAGTTTTCTTAAATTTTTAAGACCAGGCCTTACCTCAGCCATTGCTATATTTCTAAGTTTGCTTTAGAAACTCCCCGGTATACAGACACAGACAGACTAGCCAGTAAAGCCCCGTACACACGTACCGATTGTCGGCCGTAAATATTCGGCTGCCGAACGATCGGCCGATTGTCGGCTTGTTAGTATGATGCTTCCGACAACCGACAGCGACTTTTCGGCCGAACAGAATCGGGTGTGCATGCTATAAAATTTTTGTTGGCCGTCACCAGAACGGCCGATTGTTCGCGAGTCAGTACAGAATTCGGCCGACAGACAGCAGATTAGCAAGACTGGGCATGCTCAGAAAAGAAAAAACACACGGAAAGTTAACCATCACATGACATCACTTCTGCAGTCGGCTGTTGTTGGCCGACAAAATTCGTGTGCAGTCTTTAGCACTTTTCAGAAGACAACGGACAAAAGACGGCCGATCGTTCGGCCGACATTCGGTACGCGTGTACGGGGCTTTAGACACACTGGTGTTTACCAGCTAACCTCATTAGCACACCTTCACCCATCAACTAAGTTTTACAGCACCCCTGGCATTTCTCCATGTGTGCCTTTGCCTGGGTTCCCCAGTGTCCCTTCAGACGGGCTCAGGGAAAATACTAAATTCCCTGGGGTCACCTGCAGCCCATGATGGCCATGACACCCCTGATGTGGTGCAAGGGCCTGGCTGATTGGATACAGAGTGAATGGTTGATAGGTGTGTCCTCCTATTATATCGTTTTGGTAAATCTAAGGGAGGTTGTATAGTGTATGGCCATATTTATACATCTAAAATTACCTAGTTGCCGTAGTTTTCAGTGCCATAGATTGTTAATGGCACACCGAAGCAAAAACACATTTTGCCACATGAAAAAAAACAGGTGACAAATGCAGTAAAAAATGTCCCACAAGCTATTTTTACCAGGTGTAGCGCAGCCCATTAAAATCAACGATGACCCATGCATGTCACTGGAAAAATGAGCCTAAAAACAATGCGCTCCCACTTCTCTAGATGTAGATGGGACCTGGAAGTGAAATGTGTGCGTTTTTTACACCAGAACATTGAGGCTCCATTCATATCTGTTTGTTTCCAAACCCATGGAAAACTGCACAGAAAAGGCACGCTGTGCCATGAATTTCAGAAACGCTACGAATGTGCATTGTGTTTGTGCTGTCATTGCATGTTAAAGGCACCCCAAGTGCGTCAAACACTGTGGTAACGCACCATGCTCCAACTCCAAAAAAAGTTTTGGAGCTTCTCTGGGGCATTTGCTGTTCATACAGTAGCCCATGCAAGTGACTGGCTGCCCTACGCATGACAGGTGAAAACGCTCCTAAATGCCCAAAACAAACAAACGCATGCCGGTGTTTTTGCCACGTGGCGATGTGAACAAGGCCTAAATGTTGTGAAAATTCCACAGAAGGAATAAGAGGGGAATTAGGACTATGCGATACCAAATAAATAAACATTTTATTGATACAAATGCAGTAAAATACATCAATGAAAGATCATTGTTGGGTAAGATAAAAAAAACCATGAAAGCATACAAGAGGAGAAGTGTGTGTGTGTGTGTGTGTGTGTGTGTGTGTGTGTGTGTGTGTGTGTGTGTGTGTGTGTGTGTGTGTGTGTGTGTGTGTGTGTGTGTGTGTGTGTGTGTATATAAAAAAATTGAAGAATGCTTTGTGTTCCACCATGCAAAAACTCCACAGGTGCTCTGCTGTGAGGTGCTCCTCAGACATTGCAGGCTCCTATGGGGGGAAAAAAATACTTTTTTTCCCTGATTTATAATCCCCTTGCTGACTGCCTAACCGTAAATAAGTCATGTTTTTTTACATTAAATACCAGGGTTATGGCAACAGCTAGCTGCCATAACCCCGGTATCTTATGGGGGGGGGGGGGGGGGGGAGTGATCCCTGCAGCAGAATCGCCACAGGGTCGCTTTTATGGGCAACGGGAGAGGTGTGATGCGATGTGATTGGGGCCTTAAATGTCACTCAAAAGATTTTTGTTTGCTTTTACTTTTTTGTATTTTGGATGAATGGACATTACTGAATGAAAACCACTGTTAGAAATTGAGAAAAATGTCCCACTCTGCTCCATTAAATTTTCTCATCACTGTGGTCACAATGTAACATCCATTTGACCAGACTAATGACTAAAAAAACTGGATAATTTTCCTAGAGCATTTTTTTCCTAAAAATCTTTGTTCTGCATTCTGCCCATCTATTGCCAGCTTTACCTTCTCACACACGCAATGTGGGGCTTTTTCTGTTTCTAGCGTAGAGGAAGCCTGATCTAAGGAAGAAATATTAGAAATGTGATTGGTGATCTAGGAAGCAGAGAGGGTATGTTCTATCTCTGACTTCTAGAATTATATTCTCAGTGACCCTGTGAGGTGCTTTCTTGGAATTGCTCATTATTACTCCATTCTCTTGAATTGGGGATACAGCCGATTGTGGTCTTATACTGTCTGTGCTCACCCTTCCACTAATATATGCTGACAGTAAAGCTTGCCTAGAGCACCATAACACATGGCCTAGAGCGCAAGGATGCCTTTCTTTGTTTCCTGCTTCTTTCCTAATTCCAATCTACACTATATTGTCAAAAGTATTGGGATGCACATGAACTTTAATGGCATTCCAGTCTTAGTCCATAGGGTTCAATATTGAGTTGACCCACCCTTTGCAGCTATAACAGCTTCAACTCTTCCAGGAAGGATGTCCACAATGTTTAGGAGTGTCTATGGGAATGTTTGACTATTCTTCCAGAAACGCATTTGTGAGGTCAGGCACTGATGTTGGAGAGAAGGCCTGGTTCGCAATCTGATTCTTCCCAAAGGTGTGTCAGGACTCTGTGCAGGCCAGTCAAGTTCCTCCACCCCAAACTCACTCGTCCATGTCTTAATGGACCTTGCTTTGTACACTGGTGCGCAGTCATGTTGGAACAGGAAGGAGCCATCCCCAAACTGTTCCCACAAAGTTAGGAGCATGAAATTGTCCAAAATTTCCTGGTATGCTGACGCCCTAAGAGTTCCATTCACTGGAACTAAGGTGCCTAGCCCAAGCCCTGAAAAACAACCCCACACCATAATCCCCCCTCCACCAAATGATTTATACCAGCGCAAAAAGCAAGGTCCACCTTTTGGGATGAATTGGAGTGGAGACTGCGAGCCAGGCCTTCTCGTCCAACATCAGTGCCTGACCTCACAAATGCGTTTCTGGAAGAATAGTCAAACATTCCCATAGACACACTCCTAAACCTTGTGGACAGCCTTCCCAGAAGAGTTGAAGCTGTTATAGCTGCAAAGGGTGGGCCAACTCAATATTGAACCCTACAGACTAAGACTGGGATGCCATCAAAATTCATGTGCGTGTAAAGGCAGGCGTCCCAATACTATTAACCATACAGTGTATTCTGCTATGATTGGAGGATGGGAGGCCACATACAGATCCTGACTGCTGGAAGCCCGGGGACCACATCAGCAGTAAATGTATTTTGGTTTATTGGCGTTTTAGATACAATCATTGCTTGGCATGGTTCTTTTTAAAGCAGGAATGTGTTGGCTGTGTATAATGTTTGTCTTTTGTTATTGGTCTCCAGGTATGGAAGGGAGGTCTGAGTTCTTTAAGCCCCAACCCCACAGACAGCTGTCCCCTCTACCTGAATCTGGCTACCTTAGCGGCTCTGCCATCCCGAGTCAGCCGACACAACAGCCCTTCCGCAGCTCATTTCATCACACGTCTCATACGGAACTGCCTCCCGCCTGGAGCCAACAGATGTATCCTCGTAAGTTAAAATGCATTGCTAGAACCTTTCTACTGGCAAGTGTGGTGTCCTGTTTTTTATATTTATTTATATATATATATATATATATTATTGATATTTGAAGAGATCATACACATAAAACTGGTATTTTAAAAAAGAAATGTCAGCGATTATAGAGCGGATTTAGCTGGCTGCTATATGGGTGACCTTTACAGACTTAGCACCCCTATATACAGACACTTTGGCTGCTGGGGTTCACCCTAACCTGAGTGCAACCAGCATTCTTACATAATCTATCAAGATGCTGGTCACATTGGGTTGATTTACTAAAACTGGAGAGTGCAAATTCTGATGCAGCTCTGCATGATGGCCAATCGGCTTCTAACTTGTTTAATAAGGCTTTGACAAAAAAAAAACTGAAAGCTGGTTGACTACCATGCACAGCTGCACCAGATTGTGCACTCTCCAGTAAATCAACCCCAGAATGTCAGAATAGAAGCATTTTTGCAAGAAATAGCTTAGAGCAGGGATCCTTAAACTACGGCCCTCCAGCTTTTGCGGAGCTACACATCCCATGAGGCATTGTAAAACTCTGACATTCACAGACATGACTAGGCATGATGGGCATTGTAGATCCTGAACAACTGGAGGACCGTAGTTTGAAGACCCCTGCCTTAGAGGTTGGCATGAGAAGCACCCTCTGCTGATGGAATGTGGTATTACTGAGTGACCATGCAGGTTTATTGTCCTTTATCCTAGATGGTGTGCGAGCGTTCAGAGGTTTTTGCCAGCGCCTGTGCCATAGCTCGAGCCTTCCCGTTATTCACCAGGCGTTCTAGCGCCTCCCGCCGTGCAGATAAGAAGAGCGTTACTGTGGAGTTTGTGTTGATTGGACAAAACAATGGGCCTATGGAGTTCACCACTCTGAAGGTAATATGAAATCACTGTCTGCCCCTGCCATGGCTGGGGGAAGGCCTGTCTAACTGTCTGACTGTTTTCTGTACCAGTGCCTGGAGAGCGCCACTGAAGGGGTGAGGCTTGCAGCTCGCATAGTGGATACTCCCTGTAGTGAGATGAATACCGACCACTTTGTTGAGGTAAGTACACATCCGTCAGTGGCTCCTGTGTGTGCAGATTGTTGTATGCATCACCTCTGCTTCCATTTCTTGTATCTCCTCCAGACTATAAACTTCAGTATAAAAAACAGGACATTTTTTAAATCTATGCCAGCAGCGTGGCAGAACACAAATTATAAACTACTTGGAAAACGGTATATATTGTTTGCCAAGTGATTTATAATTTTATGTTCTGTCTGGCAGAAGTTTGGGAAAAGGGACAGGTTTAAAAGCCAGAAAAAAAAAAAAAAAAGCTATTCTAGACCTGTGGCCTCTTTTGTCACCTTGCCACCTCCCATTGTCACCTTGCCACCTCCCATTTTTTTTTTTTTTTTTTTTTTTTATTAGTTTTTTTAACAGCATTTAAAAAACATGAGCCTTGTAAATTGTGAGTACACATGTGCACCCAAATTTCTGCCATTTCAGTCTCTGTACTTGACCTGAAAAATATTTTTTGTTCCTTTTTTTCCAGGAGATCTCGGCTGTAGGAAAGGAACTCGGCATAATACCACAGATTATTCGTGGTGAGGAGCTGAAGGATAAAGGCTTTGGTGGTAAGTTCACCTTCAGTTACAGAGTTGGCCTAATTAACCACTTACCCACTGGGCACTTGAACCCACTTCCTAACCAGACCAATTTTCAGTGCGCTCACATTTTATGACAATTACTCAGTCATGCAACACTTTACCCATTTTTAAAATTTTCGTCTTTTTTTTTTTTTCACACACACAGAGCTTTCTTTTGGTGATGTTTAATCATCACTGGCTTTTTATTTTTTGCGCTATAAACGAAAGACCGAACATTTTGTAAAAAAAAATAATGCATTTTTCTTCTTTTTTCGGTTTTAAAATTTTGCAAGTTTAGTAATTTTCATATATTATGGCCAAAAGTTATACTGCTACATATCTTTTTGGTAAAAAAAAAAACCCCCAAATAAGTATATATTATTTGGTCTTTTGTGAAGGTTATAGTCTAAAGGCTATGGTGCCAGTCATTGAAACTTGTTCACACCTGATGTACTGACCGCCTATCTCATTTCTTGAGACAAGCCAGGGAAGTACAAATACCCCCCAATTTACCCCTTTTTGCAAAGTAGACATTCCAAGGTATTTAGTAAGAGGCATCAATAAATAAAAATGGTCTAGCACTGTTAAATGCAAACATCTCCATCCCGAATTGATACAAGAAAAAAGGGGTGCCCTTGTGGGACTTTGAATGAGGTGGATGCAATGAATAGGCATGAATGTAAAGTAACAGATTTATTGAGTAAAAATCATACAATAAATATATTGCAACAAACATCAGTACAGAACACAATAGGCATAATAACATCACATCAGTATTGAAGATGGATATCCTATGTTAAACTCATATCTTGAATTTGGACTCAACGCGTTTCATGGGTCTGTGTGCCCACTCATCAGGAGTATATATGAGAGTAAGCCTATCTATGGATAAATCAATAAGCACAATATTAGTATGCATAAAGTTAGCCATCAGGTGTGAGATTTCAACATATATAATATGTATAACCCAAGTGGGGAAATCGCACTTACATGCGGCTAAATAAAAATTGGTGAATGAACGCTACCACATGGTGGGGGTAACCAAGTCTGATTCGGGAGCTGACGGGACATGGATGGATGGCAACAGGATGGGGAGCCAGGCGAGGAAACATGAGTGATAAGTTCAAAATCCTGCTTAATGACATGACACTGGCAGGAAGTATATGAAAATGTATATCAGAGTAAGAAAGAGGGGTGTATCATGTATCACATAGTGATATCAGAATATAAAAATATAGGGTGTCAATGTGTATCAATATATTCCAGCCTGGGCAAAAAGTAAAAACCAGGAAAAGAGGATAGCCATGACCCCACCAATAAGTGCTCAACTGTGGAAGACCAGTGAGTAGATGGTGAAAGAAGTGATATCAAGAATGAAAAATGTAAGGGGGAGTGAGAGAAGGGAGAAAGGTGTGGTTTCATTTGGTTACCAAGAAACACTGACCAGACCTGTATCAATGAAAGATGTATACTGTATCACCAAAGTGATAACAACCAATGTGGTGTGGATGTATAGAAAAATAATACCAACCAAAGGAGTGTGGAAACCAAAAGATGAGAGACCAAAAGATAAAAGGGTGTGATTACAGCAAGTGTTGATAGACAAAGAACCATAGGTGAGCTGAAAAGGTGAAGAGAGAGATGGTCCTCGGGTGAAAAAAGTGGAGGAATAAATAAAAATCGGTTTGAAATAGTGACACCAAGGTGAAAAAATAAGGAACAGAAGTGGATCAAACATGATATACATGGAAATACATACACAAATATGGTTATTACCAGGTTATTTCTCACACTGTATAGGCATACTTGCAACTACAACCCAAAATACATTTTGCTACTCCTCTTGAGTATGACGATACCACGGGTGAGACTTTTCCACAGCCTGGCCACATACAGAGGCCCAACATCCAAATATCACCTCTAGGCGTTCTAGGAGCATAAATTACACATTTAACCTACCTATCACACTTTTGAAGGCACTGGAGTACCAGGACATCGGAAACACCCACAAAATGACCCCATTTTGGAAAGCAAACACCCCAACACATAATCAAGGAGGCATAGTGAGTCTTTTGAACATGTCATTTTTTTTTTTTTTTTTTTTTTTCTACAAGTTTTTGAAAAATACCCTTTTTATTTATTTACACAGTTGTCTATAAGATATTTCTTTTTTTTTTTTTAACTATTTTTATTTCAAGATGTGCATAAAACGAAACCACATACAATTCCAAAAGAAAAAAAAAAATAAACATTTTAGAATAAGCAAAAATGTGTCTATTCATTACCTTACAAATATGTTCTTTAATTATGTAAGATGTAGAGCAAATAGGCACTCTTTCAAACAATACATATAAATAATAACCATAAATAAAGAACTACTATTATCTTGGTATGCTCAACTTCCTATAATAAATCCACCAGTTATATGATGCATTAACAACAGATATACCAGCATCTCGCATCCACATGGTCCACTCTCTCCACTGCTTGGCATCTCACCAGAATCCTTACCCAGTTAACAAGTGGTCCACTTTGAGGAGCACCAAGCATCCCATATCTTATAATATTTCTTTAAACATCCTCTATTCATATAAAGAACTTTTTCATATGGCAAAATCTGATAAACGGCTAATAACCAGTTCCTATAGTAGGAGGATTAGGTTGAATCCATTTCAAAGTCATAGATTTCCTGGCCAAGAAAAGTGTCTCCCTGAGCATTTCTTTTCTGACTAAAGTTCCACTTTAAATCTGTGCAATACTGTTTTGTCTTTCAGGAATATACGGTGTTGGTAAAGCTGCTGAACACCCACCTGCTCTGGTCATACTGAGTCATACACCAGAAGGTGCCACACAGACCATTGCCTGGGTTGGGAAAGGCATTGTATATGACACTGGAGGACTCAGCATTAAGGGAAAGGTGTGACAAATGTCTTGTCTTTGTACCTAGAGGGAATCTTTAGAGGAATATCATCTTCTAATAATAGAGGATTGTTTTTAAAAGAAGCATTCACCATTATCCGTTTTCTCCCGTCATCCTCCAGGACAGCCCATGGGAGCAGGTTGCATATACTGCATGGTGACGCACCCAAAATATCTGCCCACCTGTCAAGGTGGGTTGTGGTGATGTGCGCTACATGCATTGGCGCATTGCAGTTCCACTCCTTTTCAATGGCAACCCAACGGAGCTCAGTCACACATGCATTGCTGTGTACCACAACTCTGTACTGTGCATTGTAGTGAGCTGCACAGAAAAAATGCTGCGTACCCTGTTCTGGTGCATTGGCAACCTATCCATTTGAATGGTTAGAATTTTTTTTGTGGGGGTAGAGCATTCTATAATTCCTACCCTCCGTACGTACCATCCCCTAGACAACAAATATTGAAATACGAAAAACGTTTGAGACTTTAAATGTAGCTCCTTGGGTATAATAAGCATCAACATGTAAGTTATAAAAATGTAACAATTTTATTTAAAGTATCACAAAATCCTAAGGATTGTTTAAAATATTGAATTGTTTTTTTAAAAAAAACCCTTTTTAAGATTTTGCGATACATTAAATAAAATTGTCATGTTTATATAATTCACTGGTCGAAGTTTTTTTATACCCAAGGAGGTACATTTAAAGTCCCAAGCATTTTTCTCCTAAAGGGACAGTTTTCTCCCCCCAACTTTGTCATTTTTACAGGTATACAGATTCAGAAGAGCGCTTTTCACATGTAGAATGACTCACTCTAACTCTTTTGTGTAAATTTGGTAACCTAAAGAGGGACTACACTTTTCCAGACAGGGAAAAAACATTCCCCTCTGGGTGATCAAAAGTACATTGCAGAGGTACAGATTCCTGCTTGTTTTTGCTCTGTAGAAAAAAACAGTTTGTCTGCAGAGTGAATCCAAATGGGTGGGACTGTTTCATTAATAATCAGGTGATGCATCTGCAGGGTTCTAATGAGGGAAATGCAGGGTCTGCATCCTTTTTTTTTTTTTTTTTTTTTTTTAGGGAGTATCTCACCCAAACTTAAATCTTTGTTGCAGGGGTTGCCTAAAATCTGACTGCACCAAGCAGGAAATTACATTTTTGGTGGCTTTCCGTACATCATCAGTGTACAGAACGCCTCTAGGTAGCCATATTGCATTGGATTTTACCGAAAAATTACAGAGCTGCAGATTGAAAAGGAAAGGTCATTTTTAATAACCTTCAATTACAATTTGACTTGTTTTGCAATTGTATACGCTATATTATATTTTTCTTCCCTTTTTTTTTTTTTTTTAATTTGCTCTTATTTTTTTTCCCACTAAAGTGGAGTTAACCACAGAAGCACACAATCTTTCCCAGCAGACAATCAAGAGATTTGAGTTGAGAGGCTATAACTTTTTTGTTAGTTTGTATCCCTGTGTTTTCCTTGAGGGGATTTACCCTCCCGTCCTGTCTTTGTGAACATTGTCACAGGTAGTAAGGAGGATTTCCTTAAATAGGACATGGAGATCAGTAAAGCCTCAATGACTTTAAAGCGGTAAGAAAAAGTATGCATTGCATATTCGCACATTATGGCATACTTGTCTCTCAAAGAAGCCCTCCAGTGCTGTGGGGTCCTCCTTCCAGGTTCCATCTCTTCAGCCGATTCAATAACTGGGCCACGCATGTGCATGGGAGTTGCATCACTGCAGCACAGATTGAGGGCCGTAAATGTATGCTGAGCTTCGCATGATTGACTCATTGTACATGGGTAGGCAGGGGAAAGCAGCATGACAGAAGATACCTTGTCATAAATAGAGTTGAGCGAACACCTGGATGTCCCCGGGTTCAGCGGGTCCGGCCGAACTTTGAAATAAAAAGTCGGGGTTCGTGACCGGGACTTAACCCGAACTTGACCCCGAACCCCATTGAAGTCAATGGTGACCTGAACTTTTGAGCACTAAAATGGCTCTAAAAAAAACATGGAAAGGGCTAGAGGACTGCAAATGGCAGCAAAAATTTGTTAAGAGCATGGCAAGTGCTCTGCAAACAAATGTGGATAGGGAAATAACTTAAAATAACATAAAAATAAAAAATAATCGGCTTGATCTAGGAGGACGAGGCCCATATGGAGTAGGAGGTTAAGGTGGCGGTGTAGGTGGAAGCGGCGGTGGAGGAGGACGAGGTAGCCAACACTTGTTTTTGTTTTTAATTTTACTTCTTTTTAAATTGGGGTACACCCCAAAAGAGTGAGATCAAAAATACAACAATGGCTGGGTAAAGCCGGTATACATATCTATTCTGCACAAGGTACGGACAAGTCCTGTGGGATCCATGCCTGGTTCATTTTAATGAACGTGAGCTTGTCCACATTGGCTCTGGACAGGCGGCTGCGCTTGTCTGTGATAACGACCCCAGCCGTGCTAAATACCCGTTCAGATAATACACTGGCTGCAGGGCAGGCCAGCACCTCCAAGGCATAAAGGGCAAGCTCAGGCCATGTGCCTGATTTGGAGACCCAGAAGTTGAAGGGGGCAGACCCGTCATTCAGTACGTGTATAGTACGTAAGGAACTGTGATGGGGACGGGGGGGCATTTTTCCCCCCTTCTGGGTTGAGTCTGGCCTTGGAAAAGGTATGTGTCCCTGGTTGTGGGCCGGGCTCTCCCAAAGCTGTCTAAGTTCTGAGGCCTTCTGGTAGGGACGGGGCTGCACTGGTCTTGCCAGGGACTGGGATTCTGAAAAGCCTGTGGTGTATAAGCCCTTGGAGTGGCAGTCCAGGGGTGCCATAATTCACGGTGAATGGCAACACGGCACCAAGGACACTGCACTTCCTACACACGTTTTTCACACCTGCCTCTAGGGCTGGGCCTTTTGGTCAGGAGTCGGGACCAGAGGAATTTTTTATTCCTTGCCGAAGGGCCTGCCATAGTATTGCAACGTGGCACTAACCTTGCACTTCTCCACTATCCCTTTCCCCACTTTTATGTGTTGTGTGTCTCACGTTTTTTATTGTGGCGATACACTTTGTTTTGCACAGCATGATTAGTAGGGTGTAGGTCCTTGGGCCTGTCCCTAAAAGTCTTGGGAGGGGGTGGATATGATCTTCTGGCTTGGTTCGCCCCACCTAGTACTTTGGGTGGTCTGTTTCAGCAGACCTCCTAAAGAACGGGGCTGCCTGGTATCGGCCAGGTTAGCCAGTGTAAGTACCCCAGTCCCTGTCGGGAGCCTTGCGC
Source organism: Pelophylax lessonae (assembly GCF_965119305.1). NCBI lineage: Eukaryota > Metazoa > Chordata > Amphibia > Anura > Ranidae > Pelophylax > Pelophylax lessonae. Next base: position 191,964,283 of record NC_138778.1, read on the forward strand.
ACTTTTTGTGTTGCACTTTTTTTTATGCGCTCACCGGTTGATAGTCTGAGTGTGTTCACACACCACGGGCTTAAAAAACAAAACAAAAAACAGCTGGTGGTCCTGGTTGTTGTGGCTTGCCAACAAAGCTTTTCCACATTTCATACATGCTAACCCTGCCTTCTGAGGTGCTGGCGGTGCGCTGGCTGCGTTGGCGACCTCCTCCTCTGCCTTCGCCTTGTGCTTCCACTGTGCCCCCCGCTGTCAGGTGGGAATGCCACCAGCATCGCTTGGCTAAGATCAAGTGTAGTATCTGTTATCAGTTAAATCAGTAAAACTGCCTGCTGTCGTTTAACCCTGGCTGTGCTGAAGTTGGTGGTGAAGGTGTTACGCTGACCGAAGGCGGTAGAGGATGAGGAAGGGGAGTAGGAAGATTAGCAACAGGAGGCAAACTGAAGCGCCATAGCAGATTAGAACAGCACTGTGTGTAAAGGCTGTATGTCACAGTAATGTATGAATGAAAAATAATTATTTTTCCCTTAAATTGGTGATTTTTGAATAGCACATTAGAACACAGCAGTGTCCAAACGCTGTATGTCACAGTAAAATATGAAGGGAAAAACTTTTTTTTTTTAAAATCCAGATTAAGCAGACACATATGCACTGAGCTTGCATTAAATGTCCGCAGCACGCCGTCCACCTAACAGACTGATAAAAGTTTTTTTTCTCCCTCCTCCTCACTGGGCTCTGGTCAGGGCAAAAAGATCGTGCACTGTACCCCCACACAATAAAATCGATGTAGATTGCTGTCTGATTAAAGAACATTCTTCTGTCCTGTGTCCTATTCTTTCCCTGAATAGTCTGCAGGAGCCCTGCATTGCACAAACAATCTGCTAATCACAGATGCAATGCTTTGCAGGCCTTTCAAGGCTTGCCTGCAAACATTTATGCATTATTTTTTATTTTTTTTAAATGTGACCTTATCCTTTGTCAGCACTGTACTAGATACATTTTTGATTGTTGTGATTAGGTGTAATGTGACAGTATGTGAATGTCTTTTCTTTATATGACAGACCACAATGCCCGGTATGAAGAGAGATTGCGGTGGAGCGGCAGCAGTCCTAGGGGCATTTAAAGCTGCAGTGAAGCAGGTAAACACTCTCTTGATGTAGACTGCCCATACATCCCTCCATAAAGGATAGCAGCGCTCCTGATTCTAAGAATCGCTTGCAGCTATCTGGCTGCATCCTTTGATAACCACTCCTGTCATTGTAGGTTAGTATTTGAGGTACTTGCATTCCTGGCGCTTCCAGCCCCCCAGGCTATACACACAACTAACTCCTTTGTAATGGTTCTGTTTATTCGCACAAGCCATCAACACACACTCTATGGGCAGCTAAAGTTGCATTGCTGAAGGAGGGAGCACTTTGTGGTGATACACCATTTGTATACCAGAGCACTACAAAGGTAGGAGGTGGATTAAGAAGTACCTATAAAGGATGGTGACTGGCTAGTAGGATGAGCATTTCAGTTACTATGAACTGCATCGTGGACTATGGAAAGAAGACAGGCGCCACTCTCAGTGCAGTAAGGAAAGTTTAATAAGGTAGATCAATGCACACCAATATACTCACAATTGAGCAGGTGAGAGAGGCAACATAAAACATATTATCTTGTCCATCTGTGAGGTGGGTTCGTCCTGGTGTCTATAGTGCTCCGCTGTAGCTGATGGATGTCGGCACTTCCTGGTGACTAGGGACGCAGAGATGGACATCCGGCGGCACTCACCCGGTCGTGACGTAAGAACGTGATGACGTTCTGGGTAGTGGGTAGGGTGAATCTTATTAAAATGATTTTATTACCAAAATTTTTGTATGCCTTTTGGCACTCCCCAGTCTCAATCCCCCTGAAATTATTTAAAAATATTGACCGTATCCTGAATTCCTTTGTTTGGGGACCTGAGCACCATAAGTTAACATGGGTGTCACTTAACATAAATCGGAGGCTACTAGATACCAAACCTTAGTTTGTCATGAATTCCCTCAAGCTGTCTACACCCCTATGCAGGTACTTTTACGAAAATGTGGTCCTTCGCCTCGAGAGATGGTGATGAACAATTTGTTGATCCACCATCGAAAGATTTGGGCGATAGTGGCAAAAAAGTTTAAATTATCCTCAAATACACACCAGGACCCCTTTATGGTATAACTTAGACCTGCGAGAGCTTCTATCTATTCCGGAATGTCAGTTGTGGGCAACTAGGGGCATACTGTATCTGGGCCAGGTGCTTTGTGATTCAGGCATTCGTTCCTTTCAATCACTTAAAGCTGAGTATGATCTCCCTCGGCATATGTTTTTTCGATATGCACAATTGCGTCACGCATTACATGCACAATTTTTGACACAAATTCCCGTTTTACAAGATATCCCTCTGCTGGAGGTGCTGTTGGGTGACACGCATGAGGGTCTTATCTCATCCTTATACATCGAATTGCGTGGTGTTGAGGACGATCGCCAGGTGACCCAGATACAGGCTCGTTGGGCTGTGGATACGGGTCCCCTGGATGAGATGGCTTGGGACGAAATCTTGGTGGTCCCTAGGTTGGCTTCGCCCAAACTTTCAGAGCGTGTGACTCAGCTGTACATCTTGCATAGAGCTTATCTTGCTCCGCTCAGGATATCAAAATATAGGCGGTTCTACAACTCCTCCTGCCCTCGTTGCCCCTTGCAACTGGGTACGTTTATACATCTTATTTGGTCTTGTCCTGAAATTCAGGCCTACTGGACACAGGTTTTTATGTTTTTGCATGATCATATGAGCTCCCCCTTACAGTTGGATGTTTTACCCTGTGTTAGGTTTGTTCCCTGACTGTGACATTGACAAATTTCTCACCATTTTTCTTCAAGAATACATTTTTAGCGCTCGCAAACTTATAGCTAGACCGTGGATGCGGGAATCAGTCCCTACTCTTCAGGACTGGATCGCGGAAATAAATTCTGCTCTTTGTTATAAACGGTTGATTTATAAACACAGGGGGTGTCCCAAGAAATTTGATAAAATCTGGAGTCGGTGGTTAGAGAGTACTCGTACATTTAATGTATACATTTTTTGTGATTTTATTTTTTCTGAAGTCCTTGGGGCATGGGGGGAGGCAGTGGGGCCGGGGTATGGATATGACTGTTTGATTAATGCTCATAGATAGGGTGTAATCGATATATTACCAGGGCGGGGTGCTGCTGAGTGAGATATTTATAACATTGTATCATTGTACCTCTTCTTTTGTATGGTTAAGGTATACCTTGTTTCACTAAATTCACTTTTAAGTGTTTCACAAGTGTGAAATTCACGTGTTAATGTGTTTTTGTATTTTGTATTGTATTTATACAGCACAAATAAACTTATTTTCTATTAAAAAAAAAACGTTATGACGTAGGCTAGGCAACGCGTTGTCGGAGCATGCGCTCCTTCCTCAGCCCTGGAGAGGCCTGTTATATGTGGCCTTTCTCACCTGCTCAATTGTGAGTAATATTGGTGTGCATTGATCTACCTTATTAAACTTTCCTTACTGGACTTAGAGTGGCGCCTGTCTTCTTTCCACAGTATCCTACAAGTTTTTCTTCTCACTTGTGACAGAGCAGCCTTCAGTGCCAAAGGACTTTGTATACATATGGACTCAATATGGACTTTTCATGTGTATATGTGCATTAGACATTGTGATTGGGTAAGGTAGTAACTATTGGTTTCCCTCTCCTTTCTTTGCGCCAGTATACTATATTGATCGTTGTGGACTATATTCTAATTTGATCACAGCATGTTTTTAAATGCACTGTTTAAGCATGGACTCAATGTTCTATATGTGAACACAAATCATTTTTGAAATCTATGCAGCGTGTCAAAATTAGCCACATTTAAGTCTTTGTATTTTATTTTTATCATAGCACTTTTAGCTATTATAGTGCAGCACAATTGAATATTGTTATATGCACAAACACATTATTCTGAGATGGTGATTAGTGCCTGCAGCTTTGACTGCGATTTGAGTAGTATTGTGTATATATAGATAGAAGCTCGCAGGGTTCCCCTCTTTCCATATCATCATGGTAGATGTTGATTACACCACAGTCTAAAAGGTTTTAGTGTACTTTGGAAGTGTCAGGTTTGTGACCTCCTCCCATCCTGTGTGCCTGCATACAGTTTGCCATTTATCCTGACATTGCTAGCTGTTTAGTGTGTGCAAGAGGTGCATGTGACCGGCTCAACTTACTGCCCCAACAAACTTATCCACTACCATGCACAGTGACAGAACTCATTTTCATAAAAACCTACCCTCTAGCTGTCTGCATACACGGTATTGTTTTTACAGGAATGCAGGTGTACTTACCTCTCTCTGCTGTAGGTTGCATTCTGACCATTGGGAATGAAAGCTTAAGTATATTTGCAAAACTGACGGATAATTCTGGTATTTGGTGAGGGCAGATGTGAAAGTGCCCATGTGACATTGCTTTTCCTTTCTGTGTAACTGACTGGACAGAAAGTGTAAGCACAATAATAATAGTTTCTTGTGTCTACTCCACTATTACAGGGATTTAAAGACAATCTTCATGCCTTGTTTTGCTTGGCAGAGAACTCAGTTGGACCAAACGCAACACGACCCGATGACATTCATCTTCTCTACTCTGGGAAGTAAGTTCAACCCCACCTTGTTCAATGGCTTTACCATGCAGAGGCAGAAGGTGGTCAGTGCCAGGATAAAACCAGGGTCCATGTGATAAACCCACACTGGAAAGCTCCACATGCTTTTACAGTTGTGTTTTGGTAAAGGTGGGAGAGGCCTACTACAGGGACAAGCAAAGCCTAAAGTGAACCTGTCAAGCAAAAACACGGAGGCTGCAATTGTTGTGCAAAATGCTGACTCTCTACCTTTTTTTTTTTTTTCCATATTTTGAATCCTTAATCTTGGAATAAGTATGCAGGGGGGGGGGGGGAGGATTTAATAAAACTGGTGTACACAGAATCTGTTGCAGTTGTGCATAGTAACCAGTCAGCATCTAACTTCAACTTGTTCAATTAAGCTTTGACAATAATACCTGGAAGCTGATTGGTTACTATGCAGAGCTGCACCAGATTCTGTGTACACCAGTTTTAGTAAATCTCCCCCTGGATGTCTTGCTTTTCTCTGAGTTTCTTCACTTGGACTTGAATTACTGAGCCAAATGACTGGTTTACCCAAATTGAGTCTTTCTGCTCACATGGCAGTACAGCACGTCTTAACTTAGACTGAAAGGTCTGTTCATGGTTAGATGATGCTGTACTGCAACAGTATTCCATGTTTTATCGTCCATGACAATTTTTTGTCCTCTTCGTCCTGCAGAACGGTTGAAATAAACAACACTGACGCTGAGGGGAGATTGGTGCTAGCTGATGGCGTCTCCTATGCCTGCAGGGATCTGAATGCAGATATCATCCTGGATATGGCAACCCTGACTGGGGCTCAGGTAAGACTGCACCCAGCCAACATAGATGAGATTAAAGTGAAGCTCCAAGCGCCTAAAAAGTCAGCAGCTACAAATACTGTAGCTTCTGACTTTTTTTAAAAAGAGGACACTTACTTGTCCAGGGATCCCGCAATGTCCTCACCCAAGCCGATTCTTCAGCTGGTTGCAGGCCATGGCATCTCTAGTAAGGGAAACTGGGAGTGAAGCCTTACAGCACGTTTCCTATTGCGCATGTGTGAGTCATGCGCCTCGTGAATGATCCCGTAGTCTTCTTGGACCTCTGATGTGCAAACAAGTGGAGCTTGGCCTTTTGGGTGGCGCTCCACTTAACCACTTACCGCATACTAACGTAGGTCTACGTCGGTAAACTTTGCGGTAGTGTACCGGGATGATGCCTCTAGCTAGAGACACCATCCCGGAACCGTGGTTTGAAGCCGACGGTTGGCTTTTCGTCGGTACCGACCGATGCGGCTCGGAAGCCGCTTGATCGATACCCCGGAGGGGACGTCCCCCCCCCCCTCCCGCCGCCTTCCGTGGCTTTGCTCGGGGCTCCCGTCCCACCGGGAGCCCCGAGCACCCAGCCGGCGCGTCCGTCGGCTGGATGGAGTCCCGATGAATGCCGGGAACGGCATCGATCGGGTCTCCGTTGACGTAACCCGGAGGCAGCGTCCATGACGTCACTTCCGGGTTACTGTGCTGCAAAAGGCGGCAAATTTGAAAATCGGCTGTATGCAAAAACGCCGTTTTTGGCGTTTTGCATACAGGGAAGTGTAGTGGAGGGGTCAAGGGTCTTTTAGACCCTTGATCCCTCCATAAAGTGTACCTGTCACACATATTGCTGTCACAAGGGATGTTTACATTGCTTGTGACAGCAATAAAAGTGATCAGATTTTTTATTTTTTTTTTAAACTGTAATAAAGTTAAAAAAAATAAATAAAATAAATGGGGAAAAAAAAAATATTTAGCCGCCCCCGTCATCGTTAGCTCGCGCACAAAAAAAAACGTATACGCAAGTCGAGCCGCAAATAAAATCGCTGTTCAAACCACACATGTGAGGTATCGCCGCGATCGCCAGAGCGTGAGCAATAATTTTAAAAAAAGAGCTACACTCTAACTCTAAACTGGTAACCATTAAATAAATTTAAAGCGTCGCAGATTGAGATCTCTATTGACCGTAGTTTGTCGCCATCCCACGGGGGGGCGCAATTTTAAACCGTAACATGTTGGGTATCTATTTACTCAGCGTGACATGTTCTTTCACAATCTACAAAAAAATGGGCTAACTTTACTGTTTAGTATTTTTTAAATGCAGTGAAATGTGATTTTTCAAAATTTTTCCAAAAAAATGGCCCTTTAAAGACCGCTGCGCAAATACCGCCTGACAAAAATTATTGCAATGACCGACATTTTATTCTCCAGAGTCTTTGCTAAAATAATATATATAATGTTTGGGGGTTCTAAGTAGTTTTCTAGGAAAAAATACTGGTTTTAACGTGTGAACAAAAAGTGTCCGAAATAGGGCTGGGGCTTAAGTGGTTAAAGTATAACTAAAAGCATTTTTTTTTTTCTAGATGAAGGGTTAGAAACTGTTAGACTTTTATTATTCTGTGTTTACTTTCTCGAATTGTCTTGATCACCCATGTCTCCAGAACTGAGAGGGTGAATCCAAAATTTCAAATAACCACCAGATCAGGAATGAAAGGGAAATCTTCCAGTGGGGACATATTTTCTGTCTAAAAGAGGGAATTTCCCTTTAAATTGAGAAGAACAGGAAGTGAGGAGGAATTTCCCTGACAGCGATTTTAACCCTTTCCCACTCTATCCAGAACGGGGGGAAAAAACGTTTCTTTCCACTGAGAGACATAGGAAGTCATATGTTATCTTGCTGCCTACAGAGGGATTGGACAGTGGCAAACAAATTAAAACTGTAGGCCAGCCCAGGATAGCCAGCGTGTGTGTGTGTTTTTGTTTGTTTTGGGGTTTTTGTTGTGTGCTCTAGGAGGTTTTGTCTTTCTCCTTAATGAAGAGACACAGGAGTTAATGTTTTGAGTTATACTGCTGCATCCATGGAAAAAAAAAAGTGGACCTGACCAATATAACCTCTCCTAACCCCCCCCCCCCCACATGCCTCGGTTTGCTACTAGTGTCCTATGAGGATGAATGAGTTTGCTTTCTGTTGCATTAGGACATCTGCCATCATCCCTTTTTGTCCCCCACCCACCCAGTCAGGGATCCTGGCCCAGCCTTCCTCAGCCATTGTCTTCACCTATGCAGATTTAGTTTCCGACAGTCAACCATGGTTTCCACCCCACCCCCCCCACCCCCCAACAGTGTTGATCCCCTTAAGGGCAATACCCTGTAAACCATTTTCTTTCCAACTGGTAAATTCAAGCCATGGAGAGATTGGCGCACCAAGGCACATCTTGGGCTTTGCGTTGCAGATGAAGACTGTTGGAGGGAGGGTGCTGGGTCTTCCTCAACTGTCTGCAGGTGGAACACACTAGTATCCTTCGATGGGAACATGGAATGCCTTAATGACTTTGTTGGACCCGTCTGCCTCAGATTGGGTCCTTTTTCCATGGCTGATTCTCAAATCCATGAAGAAGGTCCTTCGGGCACTTCTCCCTTTTTTTGGATGCACCCAGTTGATGTCACTGTGATCTAAAAATTCCTGCCCCTTGCTCTTTGGTTGTTGCTGGAGTGGCCCTAACCCTGTGGCTGGTTCTTGTGGTCAGAAATAAGCAGGATTGTTTGTTTATTTTTTTGTTCAGCAGGCTCCTTCTTGTGAATAGGGGTAGCGAACTTCAATTTTGGCTTCATCTAGTTTGCTTTCCTTGTTGCCTATTTTATCTTCCAGTTTAAACTTCTATCGCCTGCCATTGTTGGGTTGCTTCCAGTACACCTTACTGCTTCAGTCATGTTGACTGTGTGGGATCAAATTCTGTGTTCTCTGATGGACTTAGTCACTTTACACCCACTAGTAGGTTGTTGTTTTCTAGTCAAATTGAGGGTTCTTCCCTAGTAAGTGTCACTTAGCAAGGTATTTTTCTGACTGTCCCCAATATTCTCTCTAGACAGGGTGCTCTTATTCCTTAATCTTTATGGAGTCAGGTGTGTAGAGGCTTAGGGCCACCCTAGTTAGACCAGATGGTCTTACTATCTTACTATTACCATTAACTTTTTTTCCTAGGTTCATTCTGTGGACCTGTTGGCTTCAGGCTTTAGTCCTTCAGGCAGCTCCTGAGTTGTAGACCTTTTAGCAACGTCTCTGTTTCCCACCACTCGTTTGACTGCTTTTGGATGTTCCCACAGTAAATGACTTCTGTAACGGAACCGCGACCCAAATGGTTAATGGATGAGAGAGAGAGAGAGAGAACATTTTTGTTTCTCTTTTGTACTCACTGTGAAATCCATCTTCCTTTTTTTTTTTTTTTTTTTTTTTTTTGTCCATAGAGGGACAAATCTGTGTTATGAATATGCTCTTGGTGCTGCTTGTTACCGACTGAGGCATGCTGCTAGGGTAGGGGTTATCCTAGGATTGCCTACAGTTTTGTTTTCCAGTGTCCAGTCTTCTTATAGGTGACAATATAACCCAAAAGCATATGACTGCGTCTCAGTGACCCCCAATCGTAGTTTTAGCTTTAAAAGTACTTAACCTTCCCTGGTTTATTTGATACTTTATAAATGCATCAACATCTTCTGTAGTGCGGTACAAAGTTTTTATATACAGGAGATAAAACACGACTTTAAAAACCTACCCTTTTTTTAAAAGGTCTTACAATCTAGGAGAGGTATAACTGGTAGATGTTGTGAATTGTAGGTAAACTATATGTTGGGGTTTTAATCACCTCTGAAAACATGGCTTTGAGGGGTGGGCATTTAAAAATGTAATAGGTTGGTGAATGCCTGATGGAACATGGAAGAGCGTTTCGGAGCAAGGGAGCAGCATAGAAGTTCTTGAAATTGGTTTTGAGAATGGTTAGCTCACTGGTGGCACATTTTTTTTTTTTTTTTGGCACCAGAAGCTCATCTGGTCATGTTGTTTTGCTGAACTTCACTACTTTTTAGTCACTTGTAGTTGTAGGTGTCTTGTCTGAGCTCAGTTGTTAATTCCCCACCCTCCTGTCCTGTTCACACCTTTTAGGGAATCGCTACCGGCAAATACCATGCTGCTATACTAACCAACAATGAGGAGTGGGAGATGGCCTGTGTGAAGGCAGGCAGGAAATGTGGAGACCTGGTCCATCCGTTAGTGTACTGCCCTGAGCTGCACTTTAATGAATTCTCTTCCGCTGTGGCAGACATGAAGAACTCTGTGGCAGTAAGTGATGGAATGGCAATGAGTGGAAGATATTAAAAAATTTAGTTTCTCTTTCGTTCATTGACGGACACAGCTCCTGCTCTTCATAACCTTTGGGATATACTGCTCCCTACAGCAGTAGGACACTAGGCAAAAAAAGTCTGGCTACACCTATGGGCAGTCCCAGGGGGTATACTCCCTCTTCCTGCTATAGGTACTTTCAAATAGAAATTTTTCTCCTTTTTTCTTTTCCTGTGAGATCTACAATAAACATTTGTCAGATCTACAAATAAAACATTTCGATGGAGAGGGGTTCTGTCTGGAGCGGTGCCCGCCTGGTTCCTGGTATGGTAAGTAGCTGTGCCCCCTCTCCTCCTGGAGGGTTTTGGGGGTGGACTTGGGCCCCTTCTTGGGACAGTCTGTTCCCCTCAGGCACTCCCCCCTCCACATATGTTGGGGCTGTTTGGGTGGTCTTATACACCTCCTGGGGTGGGGGCCAGGGGAGGTTCGCCACCGGCGACCTGGCGATCGACTGTGCGGGGGGGGGTCTGTCCTTGAGGCCTGGGTCCCCTCATGGGTTCTTGTGGGGCCACCATTTTGTTTTAGCCTGTGTGTTTCTATACACGGCAGCCATTTTGCGGTGGTTTGCCATTAAAAGCAGCGGCCATGACAGTGGAGCCCTGTGGGCGGCGATTTTGGCGGTGGGAGCCCCTCCTCATCCCCTGGTGCTGACTCCTGGATCCTTTCACATCCTGATCGCTGCGCAGATTATCCTGGTGGATGCAGGTGCCCATTTCTGCTGGGTGGTGAGTTTGGTTGGGTTCTCTGCCTCTCCTCGTCCTGGAGTCCTTTGTGTCCTGGGTGGAGGTGGTCTTCGGGCGACGGGCTAGCAAAAAGCACCCCCTGCCTTCCCCTGCCTCATCAGATCCTGAATCTGATTCGGTGGACGTGGGTCACCCTGCTGGGTCTGCAACCACGCGCCTGGAATCCTCTGATTGTGAGGATTATTCCTCCACGTCTGCGACCGCGCACGTGTGGGCACTGGTGGAAGCACTGATTGTATCTGTGCTTGAGACCTTGAAGATGGGGGACGCAACTGCAATGGAGTATGCTGCTGCGACGGAGACACAGGTTCTCTCTGGCACTCACAAGCCGTCCAGAGCGGCAAAGGTATTCCCTTTCCCTGCCTATTTTGACAGAATTATCGCTATTGAGTGGGGATGACCACAGCGTCCCCGTGGGATCCCTAAGCGCTTTACTAGGTGTTACCCCTATGAGGAGTCCCTTCTTAGGTAGTGGACTGTTCCACTGGGGGTGGACCCTCTGGTTTCCAGATTGAACAAGGCAACCATGATTCCGGTTGAAGAGTCCCCGGCCTTTAAGGATCCAGCTGATGGGAAGGCGGAGGCTGTGGCCCGCAATATGTACACTCTGGCTGGCTGGTTTGGCACGAAGGCCGGTATTCACCATTGCCCTGGTGTCGCAAACTCTGCTTGAGTGGGCTAAGCTTTTACGCCGTGACCTGGAGGGAGAACCGCTCCCCCCTGCCTTTGCTGCACTGGCGGGCCAGCTGGTCCTGGGGCTGCAGTTTATTTGTGATGCCTCTTTGGATGCGGCTCCCCTAGTGGCTCGGCTCTCTGTTTTGGCCATGGTCCTTTTTGGCGTGTCTTTTGGCTCAAATGCTGGTCTGTGGACCAGATTTTTATAAAAGGCCTTGACTGATCTTCCCTTTCAAGGAGATCGCCTGATGACTTCCTAAAAGGTCTCACGGGGGAAGAGTACCTTTCTTCCGCAGGCTACTAAGGGCAAGGAACCTTGTTGAAGATGTGGGCCTAAATTTTCGACTCATAATTTTTTGTTTTTTTTTGTTTTGTTTTTTTTCGTCCCTCAGGGTCGACTGACAAGGGCTCAAAGCCTTTCAGGTTCCAAACGAACCTGGTCTGGCAAGCCAAGAACGGGCTTCTCCAGACCCACGGACAAAGCTCCTTCAGCACCATATCGGGGGTGGGGGGACATCTTTGCTGGTTTCCGGACCTGTTGACTTCCCTCGTGCAAGATAAGCGGTCCACAAAGTCATTCGGTCCGGCTACAAGATCGAGTTTCGCTCTTGTCCGATGGCAGGGTTTTTTCCTTCCAACTTATGCCTGTCCCCGGACCGCTTACAGGGTCTGTTTGGGGCAGTACAAGACCTGTTACATCAAGGGGTGATTTGTCCCAGTTCCGACTTCGAAACGTTTTACAGTTCCCAGGAAGGAAGGCAAGTGCGTCCAATCCTGGACCTCAAGGCGCTAAACTACTTTGTGTGGGTGGAGAAGTTCAGAAAATAATCCATTTGCACGGTGGTGGCATCCCTACGTCAGGGGATTTCTTCGACTATATTGACATCAAGGATGCTTACCTTCACATTCCAATATGTGCCGGTCACTAGCACTTCCTCCGGTTTGCCGTGGGAGAGGAGCATTATCAGTTTGTGGCGTTACCCCTTTGGTCTCGCATCTGCTCCTCGGATCTTCAGTGTTAGCCCCGGTGCTAGCTTTGCTATGCCAACGGGGGGATCATAGTACTGGACGACTTGGACGATCTCCTGCGAGTGGAGCCTCCTTCTGCTCAGGTGGAAAACCTGAAGATCACAATACGAACTCTGCGGGAGTCCGGCTGGATTCTGAATTTTTGGAAGTCTGCATTGGTTCCATCCACAAAGCTAGACTTGGCCCTAGCCAGAGTGCTCCTTTCTCTGGAAAAACTCCAGAAATTGCAGGCTGCAATTAGTCTCCTGCTGTCCAACAGATGGTCATCCCTCCAGACATGTATGCGGGTGCTGGGCCTGATGGTGTCTACCTTTTTTTTGAGGTGGTTCGTTCTGCACAGTTCCATTTGAGGTCCCTGCAAAGGAAGATTCTGTCCAAGTAGGACAAGACTCTGAAGTCTCTGGACAATCGGATCTGGCAGAGTCGGGGAAGGAGTCCCTGATATGGTGGCTTCTTTCTCTGGTGCTTCGGTTGGGCAAATCCTTCCTCCCATTGTATTGGACAGTGGTCCCCATGAAAGCCAGCTCGTCCAGTTGGGGATGCGTCCTTGGTAAAAATTCTGCTCAGGAGCTCTGGACACTGTAAGAGTCCAGACTACCGATCAAAGTCTTGGAACTCTTGAGTAATCAGAATGTGCCTGGACTATTGGACGGATCGTCTTCAGGGATGTCCAGTGCGCAATTAATCACACATGCAACGGCCGCGGCTTAGAGAAGATCTACCATTGTACGTGGAAGACGTACATTGCGTGGTGTAAGTCTCTCCTGAGGTTCATCCTCGTTCCTTCTTGGTGGCTCGGATTTTGACCTTCCTTCAATGGGAGGGTTGAACAGAAATTGGCCTTGAATATCATCCAGGGCCAGGTGTCGGCTTTGGCGGTCGTCTTCCAACGACCCTTGACCACACACACTCCCTGGTGCGTACCTTTTTTTAGCGTGACCGACATTTGGATTCTCCGGTGCGGCTTTGGGACCTCATTTTGGTGCTTTCGGTCCTCCAGAGAAGCCTCTTTGAGAACGTTCTGGAGATTCCCTTGCTTACGCTGTCTGAGAAGGTGGCTTTTTGGTGGCTATCACCTCTGTGCGCAGGGTGTTGAAACTGGCAGAGTTATCATGTTGTTCACCTTACTGGTGATTCAGAGATAAGGTGGTTATTCACCCCTGTCCGTTGTTTCTCCCAAAGGTTATCTCTGATTTTCATTTGAATTGTGTTGCCTTCCCTGTGTCCCAGGCCAAAACATCCGAAGGAAATTGCCTTGCATTCCTTGGATGTGGTCCAGGCAATTGGAGTGTACCTGGCAGCTCCGGAGTCTTTTAGGAAGTCAGACTCACTATTTGTGCTCACGGATGGATCTCTGAAAGGGTTGTCTGCTTCCTCTGCGACCATTTCAAGATGGATCAGGCTGTTATTCAGGCCTATTCCATCAGGGGTCATGTTCCTCCTTTCCCTGTCAAGGCACACTTTACTCTGGCATTTTATGCCTCCGGGGCCTTCAATCATCAGGTGTCGTGACGCAGGTTTGCAAGGCGACCACCTGGTCGTCGGTGCACACTTTCACAAAGTTCTTTAAAGTGGATGTGTTGGCATCTGCGGATGCTTCTTTAGGCCCCATGGTTTTTTAGGCAGCTCTTTAGAGGACCTGATCCTCTTGAAGCTGTATTTTTTTTTTTTTTTTTCAGGTGAGCTCCAGTTGTTTTGGTTGAGCTCCTGTTGCCTGGTTGGCTACTGTTTTAGCCTTGGAAAATTTTTTTGCTGTTCTCACCCATCATGGTTAACACTGCTTTGGGACGTCCCAATGATTTTAAAGATCAGGAGCTGTGTCCATCAATGAACGAAAGGGAACGGGATTTTTGACTTGCCGTAAAATCCATTTCTCTGATGTTCATTGACGGACACAGCACCCACCCCTCTGTGGAGTTGCAATTCTTCTTGACACTGCTTGTAACAAAACTGAGTACCTATAGAAGGGAGAAGGAGTACCCCCCAGTGTTAATTTCGTCGACTAACACAATTCAGGTGACTAAAATACGACTAAAACTAAAATGGCATTTTAGTCAAAAGACTATAACTAAAACTAAATCGAAATTTGCTGCCAAAAATTAACACTGGTGCATGCTCAAAGCATAAATAATAACATATTAGATTTTTCACTCCAGGACCAGCAGTAGTATATAATGAGTTTGGAAATTGTAGAGAAATGCTTAAATAATGCATTACAAATTACAATTGAACTACACCCATTTGATTATAGATGACTAAAATGAGTTTTAGTCGACTAAAATGTAGGGCGTTTTAGTCGACTAAAATATACTGGAGTTTTAGTCGACTAAATACGACTAAAACTAAAACACTTGCAGAAGACTAAAATGGGACTAAAACTAAAATGCCATTTTAGTCCTAAGACTAAGACTAAAACTAAATTGAAATTTGCTGCCAAAATTAACACTGGTACCCCCTGGGACTGCCCATAGGCTTAGCCAGACTTTTTTTCTGCCTAGTGTCCTACTCCTTCCTGTAGGGGGCAGTATAACCCAATGGTTATGAAGATCAGAAGCTGTGGCCGTTAATGAACATCAGAGAAATTGATTTTACTGTAAGTTAAAACCCATTTTTTTTTTTTTGTTTGTTTTTTCTATACATTTACACATTTAATGTTTTGTGTCTACTTCAGGACCGAGAGAACGCCCAAAGTTCTTGTGCTGGACTCTTCATTGCCTCCCATATTGGCTTTGACTGGCCAGGAGTCTGGGTTCATGTGGACATTGCATCTCCTGTTCATGCGGTCAGTTATATTTCCATTTTTTACATCCTCTCCAAACCAGCTACTTCTTTCTAGACCTGTGCAGAATCTGATACTGACATCTTGTGGTTTATTCAGGCTGCGGTTAAAAATTAAACCACCCGTATGTAATAGAATAGTGGGATATTGTTTTAAAATGTACTGCTAAAAATCACAAAATATAGTTAGCGGTCCCTTCTTCCATCTAACAGGGCAAAGAAGCATACAGTCTGAGACCTGCTTTTTACCAATAACGTTTTGCCTGATATATCACATTAAGGCTGGTTCACATATTACCACTAGCGATTTCACATGTCGCACATAAGGGAGCCTATTCACTTCAATCGGCTACCCTATGTGTGTTTGTCACCCAAAAGAAGCTCCTGCTCGGTTTTGGGTTGACAAGCTTAGCGCATCTTTTAAAAGCGTGTTTTGGCGATTAGTTGATTCTGTGGTGCAACAATCAATTAAGAATAATGGCACCCAAAGCCTCTTCATGTGTTTTTTTTATGTCATTTTGAATTCCAAATCTCGCAATGTGAACGGGCCTGACCGAAAAGAGAAGGGAGACGACTGTTACAACTTCAAGTTGCCCTTAACCACTTGCCCATACCGGGCACTTTTACTCCCTTCCTGCCCAGGCCAATTTTTAGCTTTTAGCGCCGTCGCACTTTGACAATTGTGCAATCATGCAACACTGTACCCAAATTACATTTTTTCACTTATCTTTCAGGACAGCCACCTTTGAGAGACCCTGGCCCCTCCCTTCTCAGGAAACACTGCCCCATCCATACAGATTTAAGTCCCCTGTTAGCCTGCGCCCTTCAGTTCTGGTATTTCCTCCAGTGGTTAGACACCGCCAGGAACCAAGTGCTGAATGGCCAGGGAGCTGAGGCTGTGTTTTCTGGAAGGGAGAGCTAAGGCTTCTCCAATGGCGGCTGACATCTGGGTAGGGATCCTGTTAACCTTTCGGCCGCCTAAAATGTTGCCCCAGATTTTCAGTGGACGTCTGAGGCTGTGGGGGCCCGCTCTTCATTCTTGGGGGAGAGCGTGATGGAGGTGCAGCCGGTCCTCCCGCACTTGCTGCTGGATTGGATGACGGGCGACGTCCCTTACGGTGGAGGGGGGCACTTCTGCCGATATCTGCGACTTCAGGTTCAGGTAATGGGAAACGGGCCGGCTGATAGGCTGGTGTGAGGCAGAAGCCAGGGGACAGCTATAAGCACCCAGGCAGGACCACTCCCAAGGACATGTCAGAGGCACAGGCCTCAGGGACTGCTCCTAGTGAAGCCATCACCAGCCATCCTAAGGTAAGAGAACCTTGGGGTGGCGTTCCCGTACTCCCCAATCCCCCCCCACTAGCTTCACGGTGGCGTCCCCCCTCAGTGGTTTGAATGGGGGGGAGGGGATTTATGTTGGTAATGCTGGGACCCTGGTGGTGGTCGCTCCCAAATACTCTCCCTATGGGACATGCTATGCTTTGTGCTGGGGGGCCCAGATAGGTGCTTAGTCAGTATGTTTTTTCCTTTTGTATTCCAGAGTAAGGCCTCAGACAAATCCAAATCCCCACATAGCGCCAAGAGAAAATGCCCATCATGCAAGGCTACTATGTGGGAATCCTGGACCAAGGCACCTTGTAAAGAGGGTGTGGAGAGCCTAGAGGCTAAGGGACATTCGGCAGAATAAAGTACTGATCTAGCTGCATCTGTCAAGGAGCTTTCTAACACCTTTCAGTCATTTAAGGATTTATTTTCAGATTTACAGTTTCCTCAGCCCTAGAACTCCCCTCAGCCAGCACAACAGGAAAATGCTCCACCTCCACCGGTGGTACCCTCTACGAGTGGGGAAACACTGGGGGTACTGAAAAACAGGGGGGGGGGGGGGAATGTGATCGTACACCTTCAGGCTCCACGGGGGGGGGCTGAATCAGAAGGGGTGGATGGTGATTCCATTAGAGTTTCCAGGTATAAATAACCCTTAAAAAGGTGGAAGATCTTTTGGGATCTATCCACACCACTTTAGGAATCCAAGAGGAGAAGACTTGGTCTCTTCATGACCAAATGTACCTGGGCTTAGGCAAGCAAAGAAGGAGGGGGTCTACCTGGTATACAAAGTCCTTTATGGAAGCTGTCAAAAAGGAATGGCAAGATCCTGAGAGGAAGCCTTTCTTTTCCAGTTCCCTGATTTCCCTTTTCCAAAGAAGACGCGTCGGGAACAAGTCACCAAAATTGTACGCAGGTTTCTCCAAGGCAGATAGACCTAGCCTTTGAGGGTATGGGCTCTCTTCCTGATCCTATGGATAAAAAGATGGATTCTCTCCTTAGAAAAGCTTGGGATTCCTCGTTGGGGAATCTTAAACCTGCCATGGCTATGACGGTAGTTGCCCGCAATCTGGAGTATTGGCTAACCCAAAATAAAGTGCACATTGAAGCTGGCACCTCGAAGGAGACGATCCTGTCTTCCTTCCCCACGCTTCTACGGGGCGTAGCTTATATTGTGGACACTTCTGCCGAATCGGTACGCATGTCCGCTAGATCTTCAGCCCTTGCCAATTCAGCAGGGAGGGCTCTTTGGCTCAAGACTTGCCAGAGCGATAGCAGGTCCAAGGCTAAACTGTGCGTTTATTCCCTCTTACAGGGGACCACCTGTTCGGACTAGGCTTGGAAACTGTCCTGGATCGGACAGCAGACAATAAAAAATCCTTTCCTTTTAAAGCGTGGACGTATTGAACCTCTCAAAAAGAAGTCTTACCCTCAGATAAACTTCTGTACCGAGGAGCAGAAGAAATATTGGGGCCAAAGAGCAATAGCGATAGACCTGAGAGATGCCTACCTGCATATTCCCATATCGGAAGGGTGTCAGAAGTTTCTCAGGTTGCAAAGAAAAGAGTGCCCAGATGGGACTTTGAATAAAGTGCGCGCAATAGTCACTACTATGGAATAATGAATGTATTTGTTTATTATAAAAACATAACTGAATATTAACAAGTACCGACAAGTAATAGATGTCAGATATTAATACAAAACATGATCAACATGACAGGATTACAGAGCAACTTGCATATGAAGCAATAGACTTGGTATATAGCTTAAATTGAGTAAAAACATACAATACGAGTATAATGGTTAATGCACAGGCCAATGAGCATCAGTAATACACAATGTTAACAGGCGCTTGATCACATATCGAACCAAAAGTCCATAGTGTTAAAAGTCATTAATGGCACAGGGGGAGAAAAGTCCACCATGCAGGGCAGCCATTCAGAAACCAAAGCCAGGGGTTCCACAGGGCTAAAACAAAGACAAACAGAGGCGCCTCTAAGTGTAGACCTTATGCAACAGGTTTAATGAATAAAATTATGCATTCACGTTAGTAAGCATATATTCATGCCCATAAAACAAGGTTCCAGTGTGGAGAAGTGTAAATCATCCGGTCATGGACATCCGTCCTGCTGGAGCCGAAATCCTTTCGCCGTGGCCGGCTTGTACGGCAAGGTTAGAACCAGGAAGTAGGCTCGGTGTATTTGCTTGACAGCGAGGCTTGGTGGATAGTCGAACCTGGATGATGTCATCTGCATGTGACGCGTTTCTGAGCGTGCTTGCTGCCTGGGGGAGGGCAGCCGCGCTCCTTCTTCACGGCAAGTATCTTGCTATAAGTCTATTGCTTCATGTGTATGTTGCTCTGTAATCCTGTCATGTTGATCATGTTTTGTATTAATATCTGACATCTATTACTTGTCAGTACTTGTTCATATTCAGTTATGTTTTTATAATAAACAAATAATAATAAACAAATACATTCATTATTCCATAGTAGTGACTATTGCATGCACCTCATTCAAGTCCCATCTGGCCACTCTTTTCTTTGTATTTGAGATGGGGGTGCACACAATTGCTAGTGTCAGACCATTCCCCCTTTCTTTCGAAGTTTCTTAGGTTGGCCATGAGGACGAAAGAGGGCGCGATACACCTACAATTTCAGGCCCTTCCTTTCAGACTGTCCTCTTTCTCAAACCCCCCGGCCCTGCATTTTTACCAAGGTCATGACAGAAGCCTTGGCTTCCGTGTGGCTCAGAGGCATTTCAGTCACTGCCTACCTGGACGATCTGCTCCCGTTTGCCCCTTCTTAGGAGCAGGTGTCCAGGGACCTACTGGTGGCAAGATGTTTCTTAGAGAGCCTGGGGCGGCTCCTGATTCTGGAAAAATCCAGCCTGACTCAATTCTACCAGTTAGGGAAGACCTTCTGTTTCAGGGCCCAGTTTCCTGTCCCCAGGTGGGGTGGGGGTGGGACGTTGGAATCTTGCAGCCTGGCTTCTGAGGAAGAGTTGTTGAAGAGCAAAGGGTTTTCGGATCACTTGATGGCGACTCTGCTTAGTAGCAGGAAAAAGAAAATGCTGGCCATTTACCTTAAGACCTGGAAGCGTTTTAACAGCTGGTGCGCAGGAAGCTCCTTGGATGTAGGTAGCCCAGTGACAGTACTGGAGTTTATACAAAGTGGGGCAGATAAAGGTTTAGCTGTCAGCACCCTAAAGAGTCAAGTTTCGGCAAAAGGTGTCTATACTTCTAAAAAAAAAAAAAAAAAAAAAAAAAAAAAAAAAAAAAACTTAGCTGACAACCCCGTGGGTGATTTTGTTTCTTTAAGGCCTTAAGCAGGCAGAGACCAGTGAGCAATGTCCCTTTTCCTATGTGGGATCTATTTGTGGTTCTAAAGGCCCTCTTGGGAGAGCTGTTTTAACCTATTACTACTTGTGCGGTGCAGTTTTTAAGCCTCGAGGCAGCTTTTTTTTTTTTTTTTTTTTGCAATCCCTACCGCCAGAAAGAATAGTGAACTAGAAGCTCTTTCTATTAGAGCTTCGTTTTCTACAAGTTTTTTTGGATCGTATTTTTAGAACCGATCCGGCTTTCTTACATTAAGTGGTCTCGAAGTTTCACAGAGACCAAGAAATCGTTTTGCCAATTTTCTGTTCAAATCTTGTGAATGAAAAGGAGAGTAATTTCCATAAGTTAGGAGTGTCCTATTTGCTGGCTCTAGTAGAGGTTCCAAAGCCTCTAGACGTTCTTTAGCCAGATGGCTTAGGTTAGCCATTAGCCAGGCCGAATATACCTCAAGTGGGAAGAACGTCCCGGTAGGCATCAAAGCACATTCCACTAGAAGAGCTATGGCAACTTCCATGGCAGAAAGAGCTGGTGCTGCTCCGGAGCAGATCTGTCAAGCAGCAACCTGGTCCACTTTTGCAACTTTCACCAAGCACTACAGGCTGGACCTGTTGTCCACTAAAGATCAGGCTTTTGGGCGCAAAGTTCTTCAAGCGGTGGTCCCACCCTAGGGGTAAGTACTCGCTTATCCCTTCAAAGGTGGCTGTCCTGAAAGACAATGGGGGAAAACAGTTACTCTTACCGGTAACGTCTTTTCCAGTAGTCTTTCAGGACAGCATCATTACCCACTCGACGAAGATCTGGACATAAGACGGTCAAGATGGAGGTTGGTATGATGTCTGTGTCTCCCCAGCTGGCTGAAGGTACTCTTGGAGAATTGAAGGGTGTTGGCTAACAGGGGGCGTAAATCTGTATGGATGGAGTGGTGTTTCCTGTAAGAGTAACTCGGGAAGAGTAACTCTATTATATATTTTTTTTCACTTAGAGCTTTCTTTTGGTTGTATTTAATCACCACTGGGTTTTTTAATTTTTGCTAAACAAACGAAAAAAAGACAGAAAATTTTTGAAAAACACTTTTCATAGCTTTTGTTAAATTTTGCAAACGGGTAATTTTTCTCCTTCACTGATGGGGCGGTACTGATGGGTACATATAAGCGGCACTGGTAGGACTGCACTGATAATCAGTATAGATGTCTCTAACACAAGCCAGGTATTGGCTCTCTTCTCCCCTTCTCTCACTGATAACTGGTTTGTGTTTACATTAACCACTTAAGCCCCGGAGGATTTGGCTGCTCAAAGACCAGGGCCTATTTTGCGATTCGGCACTGCGTGAATTAACAGACAATTGCACGGTCGTGCGGCGCTGTACCCAAATTAAATTGATGTCCTTTTTTTCCCACAAACAGAGCTTTCTTTTGGTGGTATTTGATCACCTGTGCGATTTTTTACTTTTTGCGCTATAAACAAAAAAAGAGCGACAATTTTGAAAAAAAGAACTATTTTTCACATTTTTTTTTATATGAAATTCCCCCAAAAAATATGTAAAAATCAAAATGTTTTAACATTTTAGGCCAATTTGTTTTCTGCTACATATGTTTGGTAAAAAAAAAATCGCAATAAGCGTATTTTGATTGGTTTGCGCAAAAGTTATTGCGTTTACTAACTACTGGAAAGATTTATGTAATTTTTATTGTTTTTTTTTTACTAGTAATGGCGGCGATCTGCGTTTTTTGCGGGACTGCGACATTGCGGTGGACAGATCGGACCCTTGACTGACATTTTTGACACTTTTGGGGGGTACCAGTGACATTACTACAGTAATCAGTGCAATACATATGCACTGTTACTGTAAAAATGACACTGGCAGGGAAGGGGTTAACTTTTATTGGTGATCAAGGGGTTAATGTATGCCTGGTGCTTACTAACAACGTGTGTGGGGGGAGGGGACTGTGTGACACAGATCGCAGGTTCAGCTATGCTGAATGTATCCTATCCTAAAGGACTATGTAAAAAAAAAAAACACCATGCGGTTTTTAAATACCAACACGCGTGTGTATCATAAAACTGCAGAAATGATGACAATATAAATATTCAAAGTGTCACCTTTCTAAGCACTTGACGCCCGTGCTATAGCCGAAAGATGGGCGGGCGTACATGGACGTACTCCCTCTCATCTTCCCTTGTTCACACTGTCGGCGCTCCGTGATCACTGACTCCAATTCGGCTGTTCACAGATTGAAGTAAAGGGCCGATCCCAGCCCTTTACCAGGTGATCAGCTGATCACATAATGTAAACAGAAGCCAGTAATCTGTTTTTTTTTTCTTTGTCCCCCCTCAGCGTGAGGGGAGAAAAAAAGAGCAGATTACCAGCTTGTGTAAACAGGACATCGGTCCTACATAGTGACACCCACTGCTGCTAACCAGTGTCCATCAGTGCAGCCTCATCAGAGCACATCAATGAAGGAGATAAATTACCTGTTTGCAAATTTTTATAACAAACTATGAAAACTGTTTTTTGCAAATATTTTTTTTTTTTCCCCAAAATTTTCAGTCTATGTATGTTTAGCAAAAAAATAAAAAAAACCAATGGTGATGAAATTACAACAAAAGAGAGAGCTCTATTTGTGTTAATAAAAAAAAAAAAAATCATATGGGTACAGTGTAGCAGTGCTGAAAGCTGGCCTGGGCAGGAAGGGGTATAAAGCCCAGTAAGCAAGTGGTTAAATCTCCCCAAAGAGAGCAATCGTAGACATAATGTAGTGTTTGAAATCAAACCGCTCATATCTACAGTCTATCACACTCTTGGCTTTGACATTGAGCTGGAAGTTACTTTCTGGTAGAGACCTCCTGTGCGTGATAATGTAACCTTATTGGACCTTCCCAGCATGTTTGGTCAGGGGCTCCAATAGGACACATGCCACCATGTGTTTGTTTTTTCTTCCAGATCCACTGTTCTACCATAAACGAATACCAACTGGCTTTTTTAGTTAATCTTTGTTGTAATATGTCCTATAATCAGTGCAAAGTCATAGAAATAGACCCTCAATGTAGAATCTTTTAAAATCCTTCAAAACTTGACCTGTAGTTGGCCTATGCAGACCATTAGCTTGGCTGTTTGCTTCACTCTAGTGACATTCTTTCTATTCTTTACTATTTCATGCAGGGTGAGAGGGCTACAGGCTTTGGGGTGGCATTACTCCTATCCCTGTTTGGTCGTGCCTCGGAGGACCCTTTACTCAATATGGTTTCCCCTCTGGGGGTGGATGAAGTGGAAGAAAACCCTGAACGAGATACTAAAAGGAGGCGTCTTGTGTAAGTGGAGCGTTGCCTGTAACCACTGATTGCACTATGTGTATCCGATATGACCAGGCCTGGTCCGTCTGCCTGTGTCTGTAATCGAAGCCTCTTCATGTTGCCAGTACTTGATAATGGAAACCTGTGCCAACCAGATCTTCTGTCACTTTTTCTGTCTCGGGCCTGTATGTCACAGCTGGCAGTTACATGGAACTGGGGAGGCAGGCATTTTATTGGTGCAGTGTCGTCCTCCTTCCTTAGATACCACTATGTGAAAGGCCCTTTCTACACCATTTACTGCTTTCAATAAAACTGTTTTGCATACATGATAAAGAGCTTGTTACTGGAATTTTTCAGTTGTAGAAATAAGCATAGCTTTTGTGAATCAAATGTTTTCAGTGTAACCAGTGAGCTGGTCCCTGAAACCTGCAGCAATACACATTAGTAGTTAAGGCCAACAGCTTTTTTTATGCTTGCTTTTTTTTTTTTTTTTTCCTCATCTTTACAGATCAGCAACATTACAGCCTAACTTCACCCTTTCACTTTAATTTGTTTACCTTTACTGGTTGAAGCCACCATCAGTGCTGTAATGACTATTTGTAGCATGGCTACATGCAGTGCTATGTTGGCAGCAGTCTGGAGGCTTCCCCATCTGCTACCATAACAAAAATGAGTTGGGTTGATGTGCCCGCCTTTCAACCTCAGCCAATCGGGGGGAAGCTTTGAATTCATTTATAAAAATACAAGGCTTCCTGTGAATGGCTGTTTCTATTTTGTTCTGGCAGCAGACCCCATAACGTTGTAGGAATACAGTGGTAATGAAATGTTAGTTATCCCAAACTATTTAAAGCTCAACTTCATATTTACTTTCACTTTAAAGTTCTTCCTGTACCAGTCCACTTATGTTTCCTCAGTTCACCTTTCTCTGAGGGGGGGGGGATGCATTGGTTCTGCTACCATAGAGAATATTCCTCCATTCTCTGTAAGGGAAACTGCCCTGTCCCCCCTATAGCTAGCAGAGAGCAGGGGCCAGTCCACAAATTGCCAGGGATTATTGATCCTTGACCAGACTACTATGCTGGTGGAAATTTCTAGAGCAGTGGTCCTCAAAATCTGGCCTGTTAGTGGGCCCTGAGGACCGGAGTTAAGTATTACCTTGGAGAGATGCAGACTAGAGTACTGCAATCCCTGAGCAGCAAATGATATCACCTGGGATGTATTTCAGTTATCTTGCAAATCTGGCCTGTTAGTGGGCCCTGTAGGCCAGGGTTGAGGACCACTGAGCTAGAGTACAATATGCTTTGTGCCTCGTCATCATTCCCCAAAAATATGGGGACAAGACCTGTAGACTGCCAGTGCTGACCTCTGCTTCTGCAAATTCTAGTTGCCTGCTTGTCATGCTGTCATTTGAAATTCTATACCTTTTAAGACTTTGACCTGGAACAAGTATGTAAACTACTGAATATGTTCCAGGTCAGTAAAGCTAAAGTCAGAGGGGTGCCAAAAAATCAGGAGCGTTTTCTGCCTCCATTTGTCTCTACTAAACAGTTTGGTTTGAAGTGAATTAAAAGATGTTACATGCACCACCAAATGTGTTCTCCACGTTGTGTGTCCATGTATGTTACACAGAAGCAGTGCTTGGTATTAGTTTCAGCATCACACAGTGCTGGCCAGCTCAGGAATGAAATCTGTCACTTTTACTGCTGCTTTTTTTCTTTTTTTAACCAAAGCAATTTTTTGCCAGTTCTGAGTGACCAAAAACCCCAGTACTAGTTTGTTTTTATTTTTTAAAGGTTTTTCAGATTAACTTCAATAATTTTAGGCCCTTAAAAGGATTAAAACGGTAGCAGATTACTGATGGAAAGCTCAAACATGGCCCAGTGAATGCCTTGCTGTCTTACTTCACCTTCCCTCCAAAACCAAGCACCAAGATTACCGAAGGTATTTAAAACACCCTTTTGTTTTGATCCAAAAAAAACAGTGTTTAGCTTACAGGTCACAACTTTCTATAGGATTTACAATGCACATTTCAGATACTTTGTATAAATCAATGGTTTTACTACTTTATTTTTTAGTTGCATACAAATTATCATTATGTAAATGTGCATTGCCTCCTTTTGAGCCACATTCTTTTGCAGCTCCATTAAATAATACATAATGACATGGTACTAGCCTGCAGTCCACACCCCTATAACTCTGTGTTCTTAGAAGTACTGAGGAGTCCTTGGTCCACATCTGTGAAGGTCACTCGTCATGCCGTTCTCTGGTCCATTTGATCATGGTCTCAGGAGATCTGTAGAGGAAGATCAGTTTGGCAAACAATTGTTCCTCCAGGTCTAAGTCTCCTGTCTCACGCACCAAGAAGATGTCTGTGCAGAGTTTTAAAATGCGGTCTACGTTTGGTAGCTCTTCAAACATGATGGAGCGTGAGATCCCATTAAAGAACTCTCTGATGAATTTGCCAATGACCAGAACAACTGACATGTAAAGGCCAACAATGCTGGGAAAAAAAAAATAAATAAATAAATATGGGTTATTATATTGATCTGATGCAATAAGCGCAGTATGTTCCTTCTATCACTCAGTAATGAAAAGTTCTAATTTCACATCTTTGGAAGCCTGAAACAGATGCTGGGTGGGTCAAAAATTTACATTACTTATATATGATATATTTCCAGTATGGGTGCAGACAAGGGATGGGATTAAGAAAAACTAGTGCGCTATCTAAACCAATTGGATGACCTAATAAAAAATTCTGACAATAAAAAAATTGCGAAAAAACATACACACAAATTGTGAAAAATCTACACAGGTACATTAATGTTCCATATGAAAATAATTTGAAGTGACACAAACATGCACAAAATTCAAATGGTGAAAAAGAAAATAAAGCTTTCACTTGTGAAAATCCCATAAACATAATTTTTTCGTTTAGCTACAATGTTATGTTTATTGGACTTTCACAAGTGAAAGCTTCTTTATTTTCTTTTTCACCATTGGAATTTTGTGCATGTTTGTGTCACTTCACATTTTCATATGGATCATATTAGTGTACCTGTGTAGATTTTTTTGCAATTTTTTAATTGTCATAACTTTTTATTAGGTCATCCAACTGGTTCAGACAGCGCACTAGTTTTTCTTACTCGCATTATCTCTCCCAGGGTTCAGGGAGCTGCTGCCATCTACAGGCATTCCTCGTTTTAGGTACACGCACTTTATGTACACTCGCGAGTACGAACACAGCTTGGCATGGTTCTACTTGTGGTTTTTAACATTGGCGTCTATGGGAAATCTTGGTCAGCTTGGTAGGGCACTGCTCCCGAACCATAAGTGAAAGGGACACCAAAGCTAGGGAGCACATATCCTATTTTGTGGTTAGCCTGCTTGCCTAGGTAATCTACCATGCCATAGTCCTGGGTCCCCTTAACGTGCTCCCTAAGTTTGGTGTCCTTGTCACTTATGGTTTGGGAGCAGTACCATGTCACGCTTACCAAGATTTCCTATAGAGCTAGTGTGTATTTACATGCATTGAGAAGTGAAAAAAGGTATTGCTTCACTTTAACCCTCCTCTAGTGTTAGGGTCAGAACCGACCCGTTTTCAGGTTTTTTGAATGTCTATAAGTATCACATAAATTTGTTTATTGCATCAGGATGTTTTTACTTTGACAGGAACCTCTATTTAAACAATGTAATAGAAAAAGAATCCTTTTCACTAAATTATAAAATACTGTGGTGAAAATTAAGACGTTTATGGTGTTAGGGTCAATTCTGACCCAGTTATAATATAGGATTTTAGGACACTAATAAGTGCCAAAACTGAAATCATAAACACTCTTTCTGCTTAGTAACACTGACAGCCAATCACCTCTCAACCCTGTGAGCTGTAGTTGGGGAGGGGCCTATCTCTTTGCCTGCTTCTCTAAATAAAGTAAAGAAACATAGGACCAATACATTTCAGAGTTGCTGACTTTATTTTACCATTTTTTAAATTTGAAAAGGAGAGGCATGCTATCAAAAGAAAGGTCTAAGTGGTCACACCAAAAATATTAAAACTAATCTTTTCAAGGATAAAGAAGCCTAACAAGGTAACCAAGAGGTAAGAAACAAATTGGATGATAAATAATTGTTCAGAGGGTATATTATGGCTGATTTAAGACACGGGTCAAAACCGACCCGTTAGCTTTCTGTTACTATCTATAATGTTAACATAAGAGGAGGGTTAAGTACATTTTTGTTTTACATACATGCTCTGGGTCCCATTGTGTACTTAAAAGTGGGGTAGGCCTTTATTAGCTAGGCTAGCGCACCCTTTACATATTTAACAAGGGATGTGATTGGGTGTTTAAATGTACTGCGCTTCAGCGATCTAATCAATGTCAATACAAATCAGATTATACATTTAGTTGTATGTGGTGTGAATTCACATTGATAAATCAAAACATACAATTGATTATATATGGTATTCCATCATAAGACATCCATATGCGAGTATAAAAAAATAGTGCTCTGGTGATTGCTTTATGCGAAAGTCCTTATGTGCAATTTAAATGAATCAATACTTATCATTGTTATTAAAGTGCAAATCAGATAAAGTGCTTAAACATATGCTCAAGCGGTGCTGAAGGAATTATTAAATAATATAAATACACTGAAACCAATTGGAGTAAAGTGCTGCTAGTGCAAAATAAGTGCTGAGTAATAAATGTGCAAATAATCTGCTGTTCATACAAAGTGCAATCCCACGTTTTGGCAGCCAATCAAATTGGTGTATTAATAGTGCAAACTCAAAGGTGTATAATATTCAAAAAATAAATACAATTTAAAGTGCTATAGTGTCCAATTATTGCTGATGAATTCAGTGAATGGGGGGTGCTCTTCAGTGAAAACACTTGTAAGTGTGCACTGCTCAACTCAATTAAACACGCCTGTGGTATATATGCCTGGGTTGAGGTTTTACCCTTCACTCCTGCTGTGGCGTGGTACAGCCTCTAGCTGGCGGGGGGGGGGGGTTATGGTTCCCTTTTTTTTTTTTTATATATATATATTGGCCTCATCAACCTTGTCTCTACGGAAGATCAAATGTAGCTCCTTGGAGACAACATGAAACCCTAATGCCCATACACATGTGCAGATTGTCTGCAGACTTACCTTTTCTATGTAGTGCAAGGGACTGCCGGATTGCATACAAATTGAAAGTGTTTAGGTTTGACCTCATATTATATGGTTTTGGTAAGTCTGCAGATAATCTGCACGTGTGTATGGGGCATTAGAAACTCTTCTGGCAGAAGCAATGGCCACAAGAAAGGCTACGCTATGGCATAGTAATGTCAAGGAGATTTCATAAATAGATTCAAATGGAGGTATTTGTTGCACTGGCAATAATGGATTTAAATCCCAAAGTTGGAGGGGGAGCAGTATGTGTACCCTCTTGAATAAAAATTATGAATCAGTAAATAGCACCAAGGTTTAGGGGGTCTGCACTGTCAGTTCTTTTACTAAGGAACAAATGTTGTTCCAACCCCAAATGGCAAAAAGAACACAGTCCACTGCAATGGTACATGAGAAAACCTACAAGACTCCAATAAACATAAGTCTCCCCACCTTCCAACAGCCAGCTCAGCAATTCCAGCAACCATAAAGCAGGGCAGAAGATTAGTCCTTGAGGTATGATTTTGTAGCAGTCAGAGAGAGTCAGTTTTATAGACAAACAAGGCTGGGATATTGTAATTTATGAGACCAATGAGGAGCAAAAAGGATGACTGGAATGCACTCAGCCTTGATCATTCAATGTAGACAAGATCAAAATTGAAATGGAGGAAATTTGTAGATCAGGGTATACTGGTGGCAAAAAAATTAAAGGAAAACTTTGAAAACGCATCAGATCTCAATGGGGAAAAATATCATGCTGAATATCTGTACTGATATGGAATGGGTATTGTGTTGGGAACAAAAGGATATCACATCGTTTGATGGAAATTAAAATTATCACCCCTTTAGGGCTCTTTCACACGGTCCGCCTCCGTAGGCGCAGCCGTTCTGCTCAGCAGGGGATCGTAAACACAGATCCCCGCTGATCAGGAAGGTGACATCGCCCTCTCTGTGTGCGGAGAGGGAGATGTCAGAGCCCCATGCATCTCTATGGGGAAATCGGATGAGAATGGACCGCCTGTCCGCTCTCATCCAATCCGATCCCCTGGACGGATTGGAAAATGGGGTTTCCATCCGTCCGGATTTCACGGACAGGATCAGATGCGGATGGCAGCGTGTGTCAGCAGACATGTCTCCGCTGACATCTGCTGCCCCATAGGGATGCATATGGGGGGGGGGGGGGGGGCTTGAATTCAAAAACGCCCCATCAATCAAAGTGAAAAAATGAAGCAGCAGGCTAGTCCATTTTGCTGAAATTTCATAGCAGCAACTCCAAAATGGTCCTCAGTATTTTGTACCCCATGTGCTTGTATGCATGCCTGACAATGTCAGGGCATGCTCCTAATGAGACGACGGATGGTGTCCTGGGGTATTTTCTTCTAGATCTGGACCAGGGCATTACTGAGCTCCGGAACAGACTGAGGTGCAACTTGGCTGTGTCAAATTGACTGAAACATAATGTGCCAGAGGAGTTCTATTGGATTTAGCTCAGGTTAGCATGGGGGCCATTCAATGGTATCAATTCCATCATCAAGGAACTAGCTGCATACTCTCTCCACATGAGGCCAAGCATTGACGTGCACCAGAAGGAACCCAGAACCCACTGCGCCAGCAGGGTCCGACATTGGGTCCAAGGATTTCATCCCGATACCCAATGGCAGTCAGGGTGCCATGGTCTAGCCTGTAGAGATCTGTGTCCCTCCATGGATATGCCTCCCCAGACCATCACTGACCCACCACCAAACTGGTCATGCTGAACAATGTTACAGACATAATGGCTTCTCCAGATCCTTTCACATCTGTCTCGTGTGCTTAGGGGTGAAAAGCACAGGGCTCCAATGGCAGACCTGCCAATTCTGGTGTTCAATGACAATCAAGTTCTACAGTGCTGGGCAGTAAGCACAGGAGGATCCTCAGGCCACTCTCATGAAGTCTGTTTCTTTTTTTCAAAACAGTGAGGTTTATTGAAATCTTTGGTACAATACAAAAATAAACCGTGCATTGAAACTGCAATCAGGTTCATAACACATTGGGGTACAAAAATACAAATATACAAAATGATCAGCACCGAGAGACAGAACAGACATAGTAAAAAACAAAACAGTAGTCAGTGGCTCTCCGTCGATCCAACCCTCGAACAGAAAATATTGATTTACCAGGGGCGGTCAACATAAAATAGTTACCCACTGCATTACCGAGCCGTATCAGGGCACTGCACCCATTTGTCCCAAATCTTGTTGAACTTCTGAGGGCACCCCCTATGTTTATATAAAAGTTTATGAAATGGGATGACACTATTAACCTCCTTAATCCACAAACCTAGAGTAGGAGGAGTAGGTCTCATCCACCTCCTGGCTATCAGTGTACGTACTATAAACAAAGTTTCCTGAAGAAATATGACAGTGGATTTGGGCATCTCTCCATCTGGGTAAACCCCCAGGAGACACTCCTTAGGGGAGAGTTGCAGAGGAGACCCCATCTTGTCATGGAGGAATGTGACTACTTGTTGCCATAGAGTCTGTAATAGGGGACAGCTCCACAAGAGATGAAAGAAGGAGGCGTCAGGGTCTCCACACATAGGACAAGAAGGGACCAAGTCAGGGTGATATTTGGACAGTCTAAGTGGGGTGAGATAAGCCTGGTGTATTATAAAGGTCTGAGTTAGGCGATCCGACAGTTTTGGCGACACTCTGTGGCACGTCTCCAGGGCATCCTCCCATTCCTCATCCTCCATGGCCCCCACACTGCGCTCCCAGCGGGTCTTAAGTGCAAAAGCCAAGGTGGTCGAGGAAGGTGTGTGAAGTTCAGAGTAGAACATGGAAATAAGGTGACTGGGTGCTGTACTTTTAACAATTTCAAGGGTGGTAACCGATTCTAGCTCAGGAGGGCCATCAGGGAATTGAGATCTATAGGCATGGGAGAGCTGTAAGTATCTGTAGTGCATGGGGCCCTGGATCGCAAACTGATCCTGCAAGGCCTCGTAAGACCGCAGACCAGAGGTCGTGGAGATATGGCTAAGGAGAAGAATACCCCTCCCGCTCCATATCGACAGGTCAGGGATGGAAAGGAACTCGCGTAATGCGCTGTTATGCCACAGAGGGGTGAATGTGTGAAATGGAGGGCACCGAAGCCTGGACGCTACCACCTCCCAGATCCGACAATAGTGGTATAGAAGAGATCTGGGGCACAAGGGCTCCGGCGAGCCCCTGACACCCCTAAGGATAACTAGGAGGGGGTCCCCGAGGGGATGAGCCCACCCAGGGCAGAGCAGGGTCAAAAAACGTTCTCTATCTGTTTTATCTATGTGAAAGAACTGGGACAACTGAGCTGCCAGATAGTACAGATTAAAATCCGGCAGGGCCAATCCCCCTAGGTTTGTAGGATTCTTGAGTTTGCGCCAGGAGATCTTGTGTCGGTCAGCACCCCAAACAAAGGTCTTGAGGAGTGATTCCATCTGCTTAAACAGCTTGAGTGGCAGGTAAATAGGAGAGTGCCATACAGCATAAAGTATTTTGGGAAGGAGAATCATTTTAATTAAATTGACTCTACCCATCACTCCCAGAGGTAATTTGGACCATACTTGAATTTTAGCCTTAAGCAGAGGGAACAGGGGTTGAACGTTATCCGGGACATAATCTGCTGAGTTAGCTGTCACTTGAATCCCTAAGTATTTAATGCGGGATACACATTGTAGGGCTGGGCTTGCGGGGGTGATTGCCTGTGGGCTCTCGTCAAGCGGGAGAATTTGTGACTTATCCCAGTTTATCTGAAAACCGGAGAATCGTCCATACCGTTCAATTAAAGAAAGGGCCGTGAGTAGGGATTCCCGAGAGTCTTCCAAATATAACAAAGTGTCATCTGCATACATGCTGATCTTCTCCTCCAACGGTCCCTTACGTAGGCCTCGAATCCCGGGATGTGCTCTAATGGCCATCGCCAGAGGTTCCGCGGCCAGGGCATACAGCAGGGGGGAGAGGGGGCACCCCTGTCGAGTGCCACGGGATAAAGGGAAGGCGGTCGACTGCCAGCCATTTGCCAGGACCCTAGCTACCGGGGCGCTATATAGAAGTTTGACCCACTTAATAAAATTAGGTCCAAAGCCGTACCGGTCCAGACAGGTCCACAGAAACGGCCACTCTACCGAGTCAAATGCTTTAGCCGTGTCCAATGAGACCACCACCCTGCCACCCATTCCGTCGTGCCGTGCCTGGAGATTCATAAATAACCGGCGAAGGTTAAATGAGGTGTTCCTCCCAGGCATGAACCCGGCCTGGTCCGAGTGTACGAGTGAAAGGATCACCTTGTTAAGGCGGAGGGATAAAATTTTCGCAAGGATTTTAGTGTCTACTGGGAGCAAAGAGATGGGACGGTAAGACTCTGGGGCGTGTACATCCTTGCCCGGCTTGGGAATGAGCACAATTAGCGCCTCCCGCATAGAAGGGGGTAGGGTTGCATCTTTGAATAGAGATTGAAACAAAGCCAATAATTTAGGAGAAAGGAGTTCCGAATATTGGGAGAAAAATTCAATCGGGAGGCCGTCCAGGCCGGGGGCCTTAGACCTAGGGAACTTGGACACGGCTGCTGCAATCTCTTCCACAGAGATGGGTGCCTCGAGGGTCGCCAACTGGTCGGGTGTCAAAGTGGGAAAGTCAATAGAGTCCAAAAAGTCATGCATGTCAGTGCAGTCAGCGGGAGCCCTAGAGGTGTAAAGAGTACTAAAAAATGAGCGGAAGCACTGTGTCACCGCAGCAGGATCAGCGATCTCATTACCCAGGTCATCCTTCAAAGCAATAACTACCGGGGGCCTATCCTCACAATGAACTAAGTATGTGAGGAGTTTCCCCGCCCGCTCACCATGTGCAAACAGATTCTGCTTCTGAAAAAACATCTTAGATTTTGCCCTCTCGTAGTCAAGTTGGGAAAGGACTTTAGAGGTCAATTTATACTGAGATTCATGTGCCGGAGTCGGGTCCCCCATAAAGGCCTGTTCAGCTTCAATTAAATTTGTCGTTGCCCTGGAGATCTCCTCGGCAGCCCGCGCTCTAACCGCCTTGATTTTGGAAATCATAGTGGATCTGGCGAACAGTTTAAACGCCTCCCACACCGCAGCCGGGGAGGCAGTGCCCTCATTGTCAGAAAAGAATTGTGTCCAGGTCCCCTCAATGTCGTTCCCATCCGACACCAAGGGGAGCCAGGCGGGATTCAGGCGCCAGGCCGGGGGAGGTCTATTGCAGGGCAAGGACAACAGTATCCAGTAAGGGCAGTGATCAGACAGAGTCCGTGGGGCGAAGCCTGCCGTCAGTAACCTGGGGAGCAGGGTTCGAGACAGCAATATCAGATCAATGCGTGACATAGAGTGGTGTGCAGCCGAAAAACAGGAGTACGCGCGCTGCGCGGGGTATTTGCTGCGCCAAGAGTCGGCCAAACCAAAGCTCTCCAACAATCGGGAGAACCTGGTCGGGGACGACCCCGGCGGCACCTGGGAGGCGCCACCGGACCTATCCAGACCCGAGTCCATCACATTGTTAAAGTCACCCAGCCAGATCACCGGGGCCCCTGGGCTCTGTGCCATAAACGCCAGTCCCTCCATAATAATCACAGCAGAGTAAGGGGGGGGCACATAGAAAGCCATCAGTAGCATCAATTCCCCATAGACTGACGTTTTGAGAAAAACATATCTACCCATTGGGTCGACCTGAGATCCTAGGAGCTGGAAATGTACCGATTTGGCCACCAGTAGCGCCACACCCCTGGAGTGTGAGCTATAAGCAGAGTGCTGCACCCAACCAACCCAGGGACGTTTGAGGGACTGTTGTACACGGCCCTCCAAATGTGTCTCCACCAGAACTATAATATCAGCCCGTACACGGCGTAGGACATTAAAGACAGCCGTTCGTTTAATCTTATCACGCATACCCCTGACATTCCACGTCAACAATTTCAATGCGGCCATGGCAGGGGTAGTACAGAGCGCGGAGCGGAGGCTCCCAGGATCTCAGGCAGTAAGGCCACGGAACCAACAAGTCCACGGTCACACACCAGCGGCGATAAACGGCAGCAAAAGAGCAAATAATTATTACTTGAGGTCAATGTGCATAAAACAGAAACAGTATAGAGATTGTACCAAATATAAACCATAAACAATGGTAACACCCCAATCCCCCCTCCCTGCCCTGCACCAACCCCAACTTGTGCGGGCATGTTCCCAAACAAGTGCCTCAACCAGAACAGGCCCACATGCGACTGGGAAAGAGCAAGATCAGGAGGCCAGGGACCCCCAAGGTATGCAGCAAAAATACAGCAAAATACAAATAGAATAAACAAGGGGGCCCAGGTCCAGCAGAAGTCGCAGGGGGCAACAGGGGAGTTGGGCACAAACACACGCCTTAGCGGGTGTAGGGGGCGAAAACCAACAGGTGTATCGCTGGGTAGCAAAGCCTATGGGCAGGTGGAAGTCCATAGGAAGAGAACAGAGAAATCAGTTCCATCTGTGGAGCTAGGGCGCTCCGCCGGTCAAACACAGGAGCAATAGTGCAGGAAAATGAGGGGGGAGGGGGGGGGGGAAGGGGGATGCAAAGTCTTGAGTTCCACAGGATCTACAAAACCCCCTCCTCCACCCTTGCAGCAGCTTAAGGTATAGGCCATCAGGGAGAAAGTATCATGAAGTCGCCAGGGCAAGGTGGTCAGGCTCTAGCTTCCAGTCCTTCTAGCCAGGAGATGGCGGCCTCCGGATCCTCAAAGAAGTAGGCTCGGTCCTCGCCCTCCACTCTAAGACGGGCCGGATACAACATGGAGTATTTGATATTCTTGATACGCAGTCTGCGTTTGACCTCCAAAAAGCTCTTGCGGCGCCTCTGGACCTCAGCAGAGAAGTCGGGGAAAATCGCTATTTTGTGATTTCCAAATGGAATGTTCCCCTTAACCCTGGCCAGGCGCAATATGGCATCTCGGTCCCGATAGTTCAGGAATTTAGCGATGAACGTGCGGGGGGGTGCACCCTGAGGGGGGGGGCGCCCTGAGAGGCGATGTGCACGTTCCACAACAAAAGTGGGTGAAAAGGATTCTCTGCCATAAGTCTGAGTGAGCAATTGTTCCAAATATGATGAGGGGTCAGCACCTTCAGAGCCCTCCGGGAGGCCAATGAACCGCAGGTTACAGCGGCGCAGCCTATTCTCCATGTCATCTTGTTTTTGGAGGATAAGGTGTACTTGTTGCTGCAGCCTGTCTGAGGAGCTTTGCAATGGGGGGAGGGAGTCCTCCACCTCACTAATTCTGTGTTCAGCCTCACCAACTCTGTCCCTCAGCTTCTGCATATCCTGACGCATCAAAGATATATCTACCTTCACCTCCTCGATTTTAGTTGTCAGCATGGTCTGGCAAGTAGCAATCGCTTCCAAAACCTTGGATGTAGCAGGGCTCTCAGGCTCCTCCACCACGAGCGACGGGCCGGCGCCATCTTGGATCGGGGCCTCCTTCTCCAGCCTCCGGAATGCAGCCAGTTTTGCCGCAGCTTCAGAGCCTTTCTTCGGCGGAGACATGCGGAGGTCGGTGCCGCGGGTGTGCGGGAGGTGAAGGAAGGATTATCGTGCCCGAAGGGCTGCAGGATTAGCGGTGAAGGATATCGGTCCGGCGAAGCTCCTCTCACACACGTCCTCTCACATGCTGCGCCAGGCCACGCCCCCATGAAGTCTGTTTCTGATCGTTTGGTCAGAGACATTCTCACCAGTTGCCCACTGGAGGTCATTTTGTAGGGCTCTGGCAGTGCTCATCCTGTTCCTCCTTGCACAAAGGAGCAGATACTGGTCCTGCTGATAAGTTAAGGACCTTCTACGACTCTGTCCAGCTCTCGCAGAGTTGTAGACATCTGCCTGTCTTCTGGAATCTCCTCCATGCTCTTAAAACTGCGCTGAGAGACACAGAAAACCTTCTGGCAATGGCATGTATTGATGTACCATCCTGGAGGAATTGGACTGCCCATGCAACATCTATAGGATCCAGGTTTCACCTCATGCTACCAGTAGTAACTGACCCTAGCCAAAGGCAAAACTAGTGAAAAAGTCAGAAAAGAGGAGTAGAGGAAAAAATGTCATTGACCTACACCTGTAAAACCATTCCTGTTTTGGAGGTCGTCTCATTGTTGCCCATCGAGCGCACCTGTTAATTGGCAGAAATGGCCACCAGGTCATTCCAATTGGGATTTTTGTTAGAATCGCAGAAGCACAATCCTTTTCCTTACCAAGTTTTTATTAGATCTGCACTAGGCAGGTAACCCATAGCCACAGGGTGGCTTCCCTTCTGTTTAGCACCAGCCATGCTTCTAATAGAAGGCTACTTTACTTTGTAGATAAAAGCAACCTCAGTCCCCTAAGCATACTCAAAGACCAGCTGAGCATTTTAGGTGTACCTTGGAAAAATGGCTGTGACCACTACTACTGCAGACAGAGAGAAACATCATAAGGCTGTATTTGTTGCCAGAAATACTATGTCCCTTTAGTGTAGGCTGTCTGGCAGGTTGAGGAGAAAGCTTCAGAGTACTGCACCGATGAGAAGAAATCACAGAAGGAGATATGCTTGCCGCATGCTAGCTCCTTCCCAGTAGGAATATCAACAAAGATTCTGGCCAAGAGGTAGAAAACCATAGGAAGTTTAAAATGATGATTGGGGCATATGTACTGCATAGCGCCAAAGTCAATACAAGTAATGGCCCAAAGTAGAAAAAAAGAGGCGAGTCATTCCAAGCCTAAAAACAATGCCAAGCTTGCTTAGTCTTCACAAAAAGTATGTTTTCAGAGATGGGGGATAGGTAGCAAGGAATCCCCAGGTATACCAGTCTGAACTCCTGTAAACTTGACACAGGCAGGTTTGTATCATTGCCGGAGCATTGCAGAGAGAACAAACGTATACTTAATGAGCTAGAAAAACCGGAGCTCATTGGCTAACTCGAGAAACCTCCAGGATTTCCAATATTCAGCTTAAATCTACCAGTAGCTGTAGATAGCAGAAAAAATTACTTACCGTAAAATCCCTCTCTGAGTTAATCGAAGGACACAGCGCTCCATAAATCATAACTACTGGGTTATATTGCCTCCTCCAGGAGTAGGTCTAGGCAGAACAAAAAAGACTGGGCTACACCCATGGGCCATCCTCAGCTTCTTCTATAACCCCCATCTCTGCTCTAGGTAATCAGTTTAGTAACAAGCAGTGTTGGAAGTATCAGAACTCCATAGAGAGGTAGGTGCTGTGTCAGTTAAGAAATTGATTTTACGGTAAGTACAAAAATCCTATTTTCTCTTTTGTTCGGGCACAGTGCTCCATAAATCATAATTACTGGGACGTCCAAAAGCAGTGCCAAAAGGAAAATGAGGGGTGGGGAAAATAACCCAAGGCTAAACATAAGAGCCCTTAACCAGGAGCCCTAAACCGGGTCACCGGAGCCCCGTCTGAAAAATAAAACTTTAAAGAAAAACGCCCCTCAAGAGGGAACAGCCCCTCCTAATCAGCAGCCTGCAAAACTTTGCAGCCAAAAGAAGCATCCACAGATGTTAAAGTATCTACCTTCTAGAATTTTGTGAAGGTATGCACCGACAACCAAGTAGAATGCGCTGTGACGGAAAGGTGGAACCTGACCTTTAATGGAATAGGCCTGAGTCACCGTCTGTCTGATCCATCTGGAGATGGTAGCCGAAGAAGTGGCCAGCCCTTTTCTTGGTCCTTCAGTGAACCCAAAAAGCGAGTCTGACCTCTGAAAGGACTCAGTAGCTGCCAGATACAACCGAATCGCACAAACCACATCCAAGCAAAGCAATTACTTGGGATGAGCCAGCTTGGGACACACAGGAAGGCAACACAATGTCCTCATTCAAATGGAAGTCAGAGACAACTTTATGAATGATGAACAGGGACGAAGAATTACTTTATCCCTATGGACCTAACTAAATAATTACTGGGACAGAATGCTGCCAATTCCAATACCCTGCGGGCCAAGGTAAGAGCCACCATAAATGTCACTTTCTGGACTAACGTATGCAAGGGAACCTCCTGAATATTCTCAAATGGAAGTTTCTGGAGAAAACAAAATTACTAAATTTAAATCCCATGGTGGCAAAAGAGACCGTACAGGTGAAGCCACTTCGATCCCCCTGAATGAAGGTACAAATTAAAAAGCGCGTGGCTAGGGGTCGTTGAAAGAAGATTGCCAGGGCAGACACCTGGCCCTTGACGGTACTCAAGGCAAACTTCTGATCAACGCCCTGTTAAAGAAAGGTTAACATCCGAGCCACAGAAAAGGATCGAGGATAAGCGCAAATTGATCTACCAAGAAATGTACACTTACCACATACGATGGTATACAGTGTGTACGTAAAGTATTCAGACCCCCTTAAATTTTCACTCTTTGTTATATTGCAGCCATTTGCTAAAATCATTTAAGTTCATTCTTCTTCCTCATGAATGTACACATAGCACCCCATACTGACAGAAAAACACAGAATTGTTGACATTGTTGCAGATTTATTAAAAAAGAAAAACTGAAATATCACATGGTCCTAAGTATTCAGACCCTTTGCTCAGTATTTAGTAGAAGCCCCCTTTTGATCTAATACAGCCAGGAGTCTTTTTGGGAAAGATGCAACAAGTCTTTCACACCTGGATTTGGAGATCCTCTGCCATTCCTCCTTGCAGATCCTCTCCAGTTCTGTCAGGTTGGATGGTAAACGTTGGTGGACAGCCAATTTTTAGGTCTCTCCAGAGATGCTCAATTGGGTTTAAGTCAGGGCTCTGGCTGGGCCATTCAAGAACAGTCACGGAGTTGTTGTGAAGCCACTCCTTCGTTATTTTAGCTGTGTGCTTAGGGTCATTGTCTTGTTGGAAGGTAAACCTTCGGCCCCGTCTGAGGTCCAGAGCACTCTGGAGAAGGTTTTTGTCCAGGATATCCCTGTACTTGGCCGCATTCATCTTTCCCTCGATTGCAACCAGTCGTCCTGTCCCTGCAGCTGAAAAACACCCCCACAGCATGATGCTGCCACCACCATGCTTCACTGTTGGGACTGTATTGGACAGGTGATGAGCAGTGCCTGGTTTTCTCCACACATACCGCTTAGAATTAAGGCCAAAAAGTTCTATTTTGGTCTCATCAGACCAGAGAATCTTATTTCTCACCATCTTGGAGTCCTTCAGGTGTTTTTTAGCAAACTCCATGCAGGCTTTCATGTGTCTTACACTGAGGAGAGGCTTCCGTCGGGCCACTCTGCCATAAAGCCCCAACTGGTGGAGGGCTGCAGTGATGGTTGACTTTCTACAACTTTCTCCCATCTCCTGACTGCATCTTTGAAGCTCAGCCACAGTGATCTTTGGGTTCTTCTTTACCTCTCTCACCAAGGCTCTTCTCCCCCGATAGCTCAGTTTGGCCGGACGGCCAGCTCTAGGAAGGGTTCTGGTCGTCCCAAACGTCTTCCATTTGAGGATTATGGAGGCCACTGTGCTCTTAGGAACCTTAAGTGCAGCAGAAATCTTTTTGTAACCTTGGCCAGATCTGTGCCTTGCCACAATTCTGTCTCTGAGCTCTTCAGCCAGTTCCTTTTGACCTCATGATTCTCATTTGCTCTGACATGCATTGTGATCTGGAAGGTCTTGTATAGACAGGTGTGTGGCTTTCCTAATCAAGTCCAATCAGTATAATCAAACACAGCTGGACTCAAATGAAGGTGTAGAACCATCTCAAGGATGATCAGAAGAAATGGAAAGCACCTGAGTTAAATATATGAGTGTCACAGTAAAGGGTCTGAATACTTAGGACCATGTGATATTTCAGTTTTTCTTTTTTAATAAATCTGCAACAATGTCAACAATTCTGTGTTTTTCTGTCAGTATGGGTTGCTATGTGTACATTCATGAGGAAGAAGAATGAACTTAAATGATTTTAGAAAATGGCTGCAATATAACAAAGAGTGAAAAATGTAAGGGGGTCTGAATACTTTCCGTACCCACTGTATCTTGCTGGAAGACGACTTCCTCGCCTTCAATATAGTAGGGATCACTGATCCAGATAGACCTCTATCCCTCAGTACCTGGCTTTCAATAGCTAAGCCATTAAAACCAATGACTGTAAAGCAGAATGGTACATCAGCCCTTGAGACAACTGGTCTTCTGTGAGAGGAAGCCCCAAGGGACGTTTATGGCCACCAGACTGATTAGAAGATCCTCGCCCTTGATTCCTTGCAGTAATTGCGGAAGAAGCTCGAGCAGAGGATGATACTGGCCTTTCTGTGGCACTTGGACGCCTGTGGCATCTGCCAGAGGAACCCGTGATCTCACCACAAACCTTGAGCCAAACCTGCTAAAGGAGCTGCATGTAGGACTGTACAAACAGAACTGTCTTGAAGGTGGATACCACCAGACTCCGAAGCAGTTTGGATACATTTTTTCACATCATGGTAGATTTGTTCAACCTGGAAACAGTAGGGTCCACCACTGGTGGACTATTCCACTTTTTTAAAAATGACTCCTCAAAAGGGTAATGTACAGCAAAATGTTTGGGGACCACAGAGGGTTAATTTGGTTGTTCCCATTCCTTACAGGAAAACCTGTCAAAATAAGGCACGTAAGGAAACCCCTTTGGAGTGCAAGGTGACTTATGCGTACCAAAACGGCACAGCCATGTCCGTGGCTACATCAGCCGCATCCTCCATTTTTAAAGTCTCACACACTGCAGTGATAAGTGCATCTACCAGCTATTGGATGGATCTGGGGGTGAGATATTAAGCCCCCCTGGATGGGCCGTGTCCACGGTGGCATCAGAATCGGATGAGACAGACTGAGCAGGGAAAGGCAGAGGACACTTCCTCCTGGGCCTTTGCCCACACGCCACCTGGGACACTAAAGACTGCAGTGCAACCATGGGAAGCTGGGGTTCCGAGGAACCTGCCACCTCCATGAGGGGGTCAGTGGGGGAGATGTGACCCTGAGGCTCCATAGGGAAAGGAAGACCTTGCAGTACAAAAAAAATCTTTTGGCACCACTAAAGGATCCCCCCAAGGCTCAGGATACCTATTATCAGAGAGAGAGATAACAGGGACCCCCCCCCCCCCCAAGGACTCCCCCTTCAGATCGGAGGAGCGCCAAGAATTCTGACCCAGCATCACCATGGATGCCATCCCTGTTCATATGTCCCGGGCACAGGAAGAGGAAACTGAAGAGAAGAAGGAGGAGTTTCGGAATCCCCACAAGGCTTCGGTCGTCTCCAGCGTCTCCCGGACTAAGGGGTCTGTCTCCACTGCATCCTCTGCCCTGGAATCCCCACCAGACTTCAGGTCCAGACAGGGGGGAAAGGGAGTGGAAGAAGCCCAGCTCACTGAGGGATTTTTAAGGATGGGAGGAGGGAACCTGCAGGCAGGTCCGGCGGGAACGGAAAAAAAAGGGGGGAGGGGGGAATATACTTAACCTTCCATGGTGTGGGTAACGCTCCAGACAGAATCCTCACTACCGAAGTAGGGGAGCTGTGGGCCAAGGGAACACTGCGACCCTGCAAGACGTTTAATTCGCCAGCCAGCCTCTGTCCTTGAGGCTATGTTGCGGCTGACCTAGCGCTTAGCTGCGGTCTGCATGTATGCACTCACTGGCTGGGCTCGGGGTACCACTGAATC
Organism: Pelophylax lessonae; assembly: GCF_965119305.1. Lineage (NCBI taxonomy): Eukaryota > Metazoa > Chordata > Amphibia > Anura > Ranidae > Pelophylax > Pelophylax lessonae. Next base: position 192,006,102 of record NC_138778.1, read on the forward strand.
TAGATTATACAGCCCGCCGCCCAACCCGGCAGTTGATTGTAGATCTCCCGAGAGAAAAAACAAAAAAGATGTAAGGAAGGAGAAAATTGCTAGGACCAGAAATCCCGACTAGACGACAGATTAAAATGGATTATAGTTATGTTTAGTTATATGTATGTATAGTTATGATTTATGGAGCGCTGTATTCGTCGATGAACGAAAGAGAAATATTTACCAAATTTGGCAAAAAAAAATATATAGCAAAGAGAAAAGAATACCCATTCTCCTAAAGAAGTTAAGCAAAATTTTCAAGATTGGGGTCAGAGGGGCTTTAGGGGGCTGGCCCATAAATTTGTATGTGTCTAGTGTCCAAGTCTCCTGAGGGCAGCATTACAACCCTGGTTTCTTACCATCCAGTGGATGATAGAGAAAATTAATCTGGATGTTCTAGGAAATTTGAATGGTTTCTCTTAACCACTTCCCGCAAACCGATGTCGCAGTCGGCTTTCAGGAGATAACACCCGATGCGGTTCGGACATCCCCCCCCCCCCCTCCTGCCGGGTCTCTCACCGGCACATGCGCCAGCTGGTTGGAGTTCAGGATTCGGCTTTGATCGGGTCTCTGATCATGTAACTTAGAAGCGACATCACTTCGAGTTTACTCGGCTACCAATGGCATCGATTTAAAAAAAACTGTCAGTATTCAAAAATGCCGATCCCAAATCCCTCCATAAAGAGTCCCTGTCACTGCCTATTACTGTCGCGAGAGAGGTTTACATTCTTTGTGACAGCAATAAAAGTGATCAAATTTTTTCTTAAAAAGTGTTCAAAGTTAAATAAATAGAAAAAATAATTTTTAAGCGCCCCTGTCCCTGGGAGCTCGCGCACTAAAGAAAACGAATACGTAAGTTGCGCTTGCAAATTATAACAGTGTTCAAATCACACATGTGAGGTATCTCCGCGATCATCAGTGTGAGAGCAATAATTCTAGCAAAAGACCTCTGTAACTATAAACTGGTAACCGTTAAAAACATTTAAAATGTCGCCTATAGAGATTTTTAAGTACCGTCTTTTGTCAACATTCCAAGAGTGTGCGCAATTTTAAACCATAACATGTTAGGTATCTATTTACTCAGCACGACATCTTTCACATTATTAAAAAAGTTTGGTCTAACTTTATTGTTTAGATTTTGTTTAAGTCAGTGAAGTGTATATTTATCCCAAAAAACTGCGCTGTGCAAATACTGCGTGACAAAACATATTGCAACAACCCTCATTTTATTCTCCAGAGTCTTTGCTAAAAAAATGAATTTTATATATATATATATATATATATATATATATATATATATATATATCATGTTTGGAGGTTCTGAGTCATTTTCTAGCAAAAAATACAGATTTTAACTTGTAAACAACATGTGTCAGAAAAAAGGCTTGGTCCTTAAGTGTCGGTTCACATTTCTGCGATGCGGGAACACTTTGAATATACAGCTTGTTCCCGCATCGCATCCGCACCCCTGGCAGTTCACACTGCCATATGCGATACGCTGGGGGTGTCAATTAAAAGTTAACAACACCTCCAGATCAGATCGCATATCGCAGTGCAATCTGAAAGTTCGCACAGAATCAGATCGCACTAGTGTGAACCACCATGCGATCCGATTCTGCTGCGGACCAAAAAAAGGGTCCTGTGCGAGTTGGGTGCGATTGCGGTGCGAATTCAGCCATACAAACTGTATGGCTGAATTTGCACCGCACAGAGATCGCATGTAATTTTAGGAGCAGTGCGCTCTGAATTACATGCGATCTTTGTGATCCCAGAAATTAGAACCGGCACCAAGTGGGTAAACACTGTGATAGGTAAGCCTATTTAGGAAGGGAGTGATAAAACGAGGCAGCTCTTACCCGTATCCAGCTAGGAATCCAAGGCTCTGAGGACTGGCTTTGTCATTGTATATTACAAGTTCTATATTCTTAGCACAGCCATTTGTCCCACAGGCTGGATGCCACTCCTGAATAACCCACCACTCAGTCACCTGGCCTGATGTGCTGTTAACAGACAACTGCTGCAGTTTCAGGGTTAAATTCCGAAAGAAGGCATATTTCTCAATGTCTTCTGGCTTCTCTGAAAAGTCTAAGGAAAGACCACATGGAGGTGAAAAGTACAGTCTGATAAAAAGAAAAAGAAGGATTTTAGTTGCACACCAAAAAGCCCTACACCTATCCCATCACTGTTTATTGCAGCAGATAAATTAAATAGAATAGAAGCTACCACTGCATAACCCTGTTCTGCTTCACTGCAGGCCATGCCTCTGGCCTAAAACAAACACACAGCACACATCTGTGAATGTCTGCTTCCAACCGAGTCTTTTCACTGATATTTTGCTATATTTGCTCTGGGGCAGATCCTTTGAGATATGTCATACTAGTAAATATTACCTGTTTTGAGACGGTGGGCAATTTTAGCCTCAGGGCCAGAATTTGCTCTGAGGTGCTTTGGTAAAATGTTCTTCAGCATCCTAAAAGAAATAAGAAAAATTAGCATGCATACTATTAGACATAGTTGCAAATACAGGATGTGTAACTCCAGTACTTCATTATTATATAATTGTCAACATGGTGATGTAATTTCATAAGTCATTTTAAATATTTATAAAAGTGCATCTTATATTAATGGTTCCTATACCTGGCAATCTGCCATTAAAGTCCTTGACGACGCTTTTCTTGTCCCCCGACTGTGCTCCTGCATTGTCACCCTGTCACATGGGCTTCTGACAGACCTCTACCAGGCATAGTTGCCACCATTAGGAAACTCATCTTGAGAAATGCCATGTAGCCATCAATGCCCCAAACACTTGTCTGCTGGAACTGGGCCCCTCCAAGTCAGACCATCCTCTGCTTCACTAACATGTTTGCTTCTTTCTCACCACCACGAGCATGGTCTGTGTGAGGCAGATGCACAAATTGGCTGCCTATTCTACACAGAATCCAGGTTTGAAGGTAAAGATACATTCACACAAGTCTGTAGTCCAGTCCTTTAGGTAAGCTGAATCTGTAAATTGCTGCTCCTATATTTGCCTTATGTTAATATAATGGCAGAACAGCATTTTGCATTTTCTCAAACAATTTGGCAAAGGTGGGTGGCACTGCAATTTTGGCACAATCATGAAATGTTTTTGACATGCTAATAGGTGAAGCTCAATTATGGCAAAGCACAAATAGACATGGTTGTTAATACATCATTCCTACTTATAGAAACCCTGTGCTTGGGTCTTGCACCCTGCTTATTTTACACAGGGACCTCTATGACTAAGCTGCTCTAGCTTCCATTACAAAATACTAGGCTTGGATGGGGGTTAAATGTTAGACAAAAAATGCTCATACACTGGCTCTCTTCTTTCCCCTCTCAACATCTGAACAATCTGGTCGCGGGTTTCTGCATCATCATAGCACACTGTGTGTTTTCCAAAGCTCTCTGCACTCTTTACAATTGATGCATTCCTGGAACAGAACACAATAGTCACTGTACAGTATACACAATACAATTCCTGGCCTGGTTACACATCGTAGCATTTAGGGTAAGGTGACACAAGATTTGCCAGCACAGAAGACAGTGAGCACCTGATTGCAGCACTGTGTCCCATAGAGACATTGGGGTTGATTTACTAAAACTGGAAAGTGCAAAATCTGGTGCAGCTCTACATAGAAACCAATCAGCTTCCAGTTTTTTTTTGTTTTGTTTTTTAAATCAAAGCTTAATTGAACAAGCTGAAGTAAGAATCTGATTGGCTACCATGCACAGCTGCACCGGATCTTGCACTCTCCAGTTTTAGTAAATCAACCCCACTGCTATCATGTATGAGAGAAGGTTCTCTTATCCTAATAGGGTGGCATGCAGGAAAACTGGTGTAATGCTAGCTTTTCCCAGCAAATTTTTGCGTGTAACCCTCTGTACCTGAGGATGCTCCAATGAATATCAAAGTAGATATGAGTGGATTCAGATAGCTCCTCGATCATGGCCTCTCGGCTTGCTGGGCTGATAGTCCACAGAAGGCTGGCATTGCTCTTTATTTTAGCGGTAACAATGTCCTCTGGCATATAATTAACTATAAACTGCATGGCAGACTATGAGCAGAAGAAAACAAATATCATGTATCAGATAAATTGCCCTCAGTGAAGCAAGACTTGAAAGAGCCCACTCAACGCAAACTATAGGCGGGCATGTTGATAAGTTAAAGCGTATGTAAGAGTAAAAAAAATAAATAAAAAAAAAGCAATACATTTCCTAAAGTTTTATCCTTTCAAAACCCTGCCAGTACAAAATAATGTGCATCTACAGTACAGTATCAGTACAGGTATTCATCTATCAGAAATACATTCAGCACCTAAGCCCTGTGGGCTGACAACACAGAGCATCTTTGTTGACTGAATGGTTTCAACCATGTCAAGTGTCTCTTGCAAAACTACTCTACCACTTCCACTATAGGATTTCTACAAAATAAAGGCTAATCATTCCAAAGTACAGGAGGGCTTTTTACAGGAAGTGTGCAGAAGCCATAGGACGGCTTTGCATTTCTAACTAGATCAATAGGTATTTTCAGTCATCCATCAGGGGACACAAAATTCCAGTTTGGTTTTCTACTGCCTACAGAGGTTGGGACACTGGCATACAGAAAAAGTCTCAAGGCAGCCCGCCCCCCACATAACCCCTCCAATACTAGGCATGCCTTTGTTTTTTGCTAGTGTCCTGGAAGGTTGGACACCTTTCCTCCAGCTCCACTATAAACAAAACTACCTAATTTTGCTGGCTTTTTTTTTTTCCTTAAAAATCTCAAACAAGATTCTGTGATTCACTGCTAATATTTTTGTTTCATTTCTGTGACTTCAATCAGGATTCTTTCCTGCACCAATGTTAGAGCTGGTCAAGTTGTGGAACACTTATGGGCCATACACACTATAAGATTTTCTGAAGACTTTTTCCTTTAAACTTACCAAAACCATATAATATGAGGTCAAACCTAAACACTTTCAATTTGTATGCAATCTGGAAGGCCCTTGCACTACATAGAAAAGGTAAATCTGAAGGAAATCTGACAGCAAAAGTTGGATAGTGTGTATCCAGCTTTAGGAGACCCTTGTTGAAGGCAGTTAGGCCTCCCAGGTTTCTGGCTTTGATAACATTGAGTCACCATTTAGCGAGCGTTCCGATTTGGTCCTTGTTAGGGGATATTCTACCTGTGGACCTTTCATCTTCTCCTTTTATTAGTCAAAAATCCCACTTCTTATCTCTTCAGGTTCACTAGGGAGTGCCATTCTAACATGGTCCCTCTTTTGCGTGCAGCCATCCTTTTTATGTCTGGCAGCCCAGATTCAGGGTCAGACATTCAAATAGTTTGTTTAGATCAAGAAGCTCCAGGCACACCTGTCAGCTATTAGCAGGAGACGAGCGGGTTCTTTCCCCTGCCCTTGGAGGTCTTTTATGGCTACGGTCTTCCCATAATGGGGACTTTTGACTCCCCAGAACAGACAGTTCCTGCTTTGGCTGCAGACCCTGCGGGGAGTCCGTATTCTATTTTGATCTCCACTGGATATCATTCAGTGCTGCAGGACCTTCACCTCTGGGAAGGTTTGGGAACTTTCCCTAAAACAGGGCGAGTGACTATGTCCCTATGCTGGGCAATGGTGAGTGTGACACTTTTGACTGCACTATCACTACTAAAGACAATGCATCACCCATGTCTCTCACAAATGAGAAAATAAGATTTTTTTGAGGGGCATAGGTCCCAGCCCTCTATGTTTTATTATTGCCTGTGTACTGCTTGCTCACATAATTGAGGCATGATAGGTGGAGGAGGAATATATTGGGGCTTACAGTGTTTTCTGTTTGCCGGTGTCCAAACCTCTTGTAGGCTGTTGAGACACCAATTGTTAATTCCTGTGTCCCCCAAAGGACTCAATTACTTTTTTTGCAAAACATTTTCAATTCTATATTTAACAAATCAAAAGAAAACAAAGAGAGGTTTATTGTTAGGGTTTAAACGCAGTTAAAGCGACATACTATTTCTTATACCTCATAGGAACTCTACTAAAGTCTTTCATGCCCCCGTTCCTGCAGCTTTTTTGGTCTTTACTATATCAATTAACAGTCCTACTCCCACTGTTGGATTCTATGTATTGGTAAATAAACGTCCCCATGTTTCAGGATATCAATGTGTACTCACAGGATGCAACGCGTAACTGTATGTCAGCTGATCATACCCTCCCTGAGAGAAGGGGACCAAGTTCTGCTGCTGGGCACTCATAGTAAACAGAGGCTGAAGAATTCAAAAGAGAGAAAACAAAAACATAAAAAGCATTTTTATTTATTTTCAAAAATGATTAGTAGTAGTACTTGAAAAGTAATATTTCTGACATTACCCATCACAGTATAGAATGAAAACTAAGTGCGGTATTTGTGAAGAGTCAAAGTGCCTGAAGTGTGCGCACCCACCCATCCTCTCATAATGATTATCAAGGTTGGTGGTGGGGAGTGAAATTATATGCTGAAACAAAGGTATCATTCAGACTGTAGACACAGTGGGCTTGATTTAAAGCGGAAGTACAGTCTAATACCTTAAATTTTCCACTGTAATCATTAATGTGAGCGGAGTTCAGGCTTATGTGTCAAAATGGAAAAATCCCAGTTTTTCTACCTGTATTTTACAGTTTTCAGTGCTGTCTCATGACTTCAATTCCTCCTCCTGCTGAGTCCAAGAGCAGCAAGAGGGTGTGGTTAGTGAAAGCTAGTGACATCACTTCCTGGGAGGGGCCCTGTAGCCAGTGGGCATATACAGGATGGGAGGAGCTGATCATAGGTTTCCTCCCAGTGTTTTCTCATCAGTAAGGATGCATTGTACATCCTAATTCATAGGATAATAAAGAAATAAAAAAAGATCCATTCACACAGGACACGGGGGGGGGGGGGGCACATATACAGTATAGCTGTGCTGGGCTTTTAATGAAGACTATTATAGGAGAAGGACATGGGGGGGGGGGGACGAGCTGTCAGTGTAGCTGGAAGTGCTCGGGGTCTCAGCTTACAGTCTACAAATATCATTGTACAGGCAACCACACTAAGTCTACGTTTAAACTAGTGTCATGCGATTTTGAACACACAAAGTTGCATGACAAGTCACAGCCCATTGATTTCAATGGCACCTGTTCCAATCTATGCGACTGAAACTCAGCGACTATGAAAAGGTACCTGCACTTTGATGCGACTTTGATCCAGAGAGTGTAAAGTTGGAATAAAGTCGTACTCTAAATCACAATAGTGGAAACGTAGACTAAAGCTCAGTTTCCACTAGTGTGACTTGTCATGCGACTTTGGACACACAAAGTCACAGCCCATTGATTTCAATGGCACCCATTCCCATCTATGCAACTTTAAAGATCAGTGACTTTGAAAAGGTACCTGCACTACTTTGATGCAACTTATGATGCAACTATGATCTAGAGAGTGTAAAGTTGGATCAAAGTCTCTAAATCGCAAGACTTTGGGGTCGCAATAGTGGAAACGTAGACTAAAGCTCCGTTTCCACTAGTGCGACTTGTCATGCGACTTTGGGGCACACAATGGTTTAACCTTAAACCTTGTAAGGGGTTATTTACTGTCAGAGCAGTGGGGATGTGGAATTCTCTTCCACAAGCAGTGGTATCAGCAGGGAGCATCGATATTTAAAAAAAAAAAAATATTAGATGGGCACCTTAAAGACCACAACATACAGGGATATACAATGTACGGCTAACAGGAAAACACACACACATACACATTATGGGTTGAACTGGATGGACTGATGTCTTTTTTCAACCTCACTATGTAGCAAAGTCGCATGACAAGTCACAGCCTATTGATTCCAATTGTACCCATTCCCATCTATGCGACTTTGAAACTCAGCGACTTTGAAAAGGTACCTGCACTACTTTGATGCAACTTTTGATGCGACTTTGATCCAGAGAGTGTAAAGTTGGATCAAAGTCGCACTCTAAATTGCAAAAGTGGAAACGTAGACTAAAGCTCTGTTTCCACTAGTGTGACTTGTCATGTGGCTTTGGACACACAAAGTCGCATGACAAGTCACATCCCATTGATTTCAAGGGCACCCATTCCCATCTATGCGACTTTAAAATTCAGCGACCTTGAGAAGGCACCTACTTTGATCCAGAGAGTGTAAAGTTGGATCAAAGTGGCATCAAAGTCGCACTCTAGCCTAGTGGCTATGTTTCCACTAGTGTGACTCTAAGTTGTCCGATTTAGAGTGCGACTGAGTGCAGGTTTAATTTCACTTTCTGGATCAAAGTCGTATCAAAGTAGTGCAGGTTTCTGATTTTCAAAGTGGCATAGATTGGAACAGGTGCCATTGAAATCAATGGGCTGTGACTTGTCATGCAACTGTGTCCAAAGTCACATGACAAGTTGCACTAGTGGAAACGGAGCCTAAAACTCCTTACTCACATGTAATAAGCAATGGAAATCAATCTGTATCCTTCTAAACTTCCAAACATGTTCCTTTGTATCTTATTTCATTCATATATTGTGTCGGTCATGTGACCACCCCCCTCTCTCTCCCTCTCTCTCTCTGGGGGGTGGGGCTGGACAGGTCTAGACATGCCTGTCTAAGAAAAACTGACAACCTTATCAGGAAGTGAAATACAGCTTGGCAAATTCAGATAAATAGGACATAGCGTTGTCATTGGAAGAACAGGAAGAAGCTTAGATAAGACTTTCTAAGCTACACAAGCAGCTAGCCAGAAAATGAATAATATCAAAGATAAAGATATTTAACATACTATTAATAGGAAAATTTTCATTTTTGACTGGAGTTTCCCTTTAATAAAACAGGAAAGTGCATCTGGTGCAGCTCTGCATAGAAACCAATCAGCTTTTAGTGTTTTCTTTTTTTTTTTTTTTGTCAAAGCTTGAGTGAGCAAGCTGAAAGGAGATGTACAGCCAAAGCTTGTTTGGCAGTACATCTATGGATCATAGGAGTGAAGTTTTTTCTGCACTCCTGTGACCCGTTTTCAGCAGGGAGCGGGCTGAAGTCCGCTCTCTGCTGACCTCACAGAAGTCGGTCCAGGCACCGCGTCATCACGACCACGGAGACGGGATCCACCAGGCACCTGGACCGACACCTGGCTCAGCGAGCAGCCGAGAGCCTGAGCCGACCGCTCTTCTAGGACGAAACGTCGTTAGGTCACGGCGTGCTGACGTCATCCCTGGAGGTGTTTCAAGCGAGCGGATGTGCCTTGCCGTCCGGCCGGCGGCTTCTCATGCTCCTTTGTTTTAACAGATTGTAAGTGTCTCTCTTTTATTTTACGTTTTTACACTATTGGCGCTTTCTTTTTATTTGGGATTGCTTTGTCCACCCACTGCTTTGTCCAACCTTTGGGATCATCTCTACCCGGACTCTGCTGTGTGAGTTTACTGGTGGTGAACATCGGTGAATTGGATCGGTCAATACCATACATTGTGCAAACATTATCTGAGTTTGGTAAGGGGCCCGGAGTGTTAGTGTTGGTGGTCCAGGAGTATTTGGGATTTGTCTATATCTGCCTATACCCTCCTTCCATCTGGTAAGCGGCTGTCATATTGGTGGTGGTTTCTTCCAATTTATTTCTCATCCTTCTCTATCATCACTTATTGGGAGAGTGTATATGTCTGCACAATTATTCTTTCTGGTAAGCAGCCTCACAATTGGTGACGGATTATACACCTTTTGCACGGTGTAATTTAGGGTGTATAAGGTTTCATTATCGTTGTGGTATTATGCTATGGCGTTTTTCTTTCTTTTTTCCATGAATTTATGACCTATCTTTGTGAATTCATCATATGAGTTTCTTCAATCAAGTTCACTCTTTCATGATTTATTTCTGCAATCCTTTGTCAGTCCGGTAAGCACATCAGCATAAAAGAGCATTGCTGGAGAATTCCAGTCCCCATTAGTGCAACTGAAGCAAACAAGCAACTATGGGTGGCAGGACACTGTCAAAAGATCTCTGGGATAAAGTTGTGGACAGGCACAGGGCAGGAGATGGATAAAAAAAAAAAGTCAAATGCTTTATCAATGCCTAGAAGCACAGTGAAGTTGAATTTTAAGAAGTGGAAGGTATTTGGTAAAACACAGACCCTCCCTGGATCAGGACGTTGATCCAAACTGGAAGAAAGAGCCAAGAGGAAACAGGTCAAAGAGGCTACCAACTGCAACTTAGAAGCAGTTGCAGGAATTTATGACAAAGAGTGGTCATTGTGTGCATGTGACAACAATATCACAAATTTTCCACAAATATGGCTTGTGTGGGAGGGTTGCAAGAAAAAAAAGCCACTCCTCAAGAAAGGCCACATGCAGTCACGATTGAGCTTTGCCAAAATGCACCTTGAAGATTCTAAGGCCACATGGAAAAAGGTGCTATGGTCAGATGAGACTAAATGTGATTATTTTAAAAAGGGGTGATTCTTTTCTTTACCCACTGTATGTCTGTCCCAAATAACATTTGCAGCTCCTGGCCATTTAGGAGTTTCTCAGTTGGTCTCTTCTGGCCTTAATAGTTGCACTGCTATTGTCCAGACCAGCCTTTTTCAACTGGGGTGCCATGAGGTTTCTTCAGGGGTGCCTTGGCAAAAATGCCTAAAAAATTATCAAACATTGTATACAAGCCAGCAGGTGGATCAAGCCTGCCTTTTAGTTACTGAAAGTCTTTCTAAACACTGGCATCCCAACGAGCAATGACATCAGTTAATAGGGAGGATGTCTGTCGCCTCCATCCTTGGTTGACCCTCCTGTGCCCCTCTCCCTTGGCACTGGGGAGATATTAGCTGACTGATGGAGAGAAATTGAGGGAGAAGAGAAACAATGGAATACTAGTCAGTGTGCAAAAGTGTATTTGCTTTGAAGAATACATCACCTTTAGCGCCGGGTGACCCAAATGTTGATGTTACTGCATTATGTAAAGCTATTAGAATAGTTTTTTTACATTTTAGAATGGGGTGCCTCAAGACTGTCCATAATTTTTAAGGGTGCCTTGAGATTGTTTAGAATTTTAAAGGATGCCCTGACTGAAAAAATGTTGAGAAACTTGTCTAGAATCCTCCAATATCCAAGGAAGGTAACAACAGTATCACAAATGGTGCTTTGAGGCAGGGCCTGGAAGTATATTTATTGAAGATTCAGTATCATTACTTGATATTCAGCACATCCTTACCTCATAACCGCTGATGCTTATCTGCATGGAGACATCCAAAGGCTGATTTGTAACCCCGGCCACAGATTTCACCAGTGACATAAACAGGAGTGGGAACCAGACAATACAGATGAGTGCAAAAATAATAACTCCTCCCATTCCGTATTTGACAATTTTCTTTTTCTTCTGTCCTGGGGGCTCTGGGTATTTCTGAAAAGTTTACAAACATAAAATGAACCTCTTGCATGCAGGGCAAAGCAGCTGCTCCACTTTACTGCTGCCACGCTCCTCTACTACACATCACTCAGATGTTTCACTCCCCTGCCAATCTGTTCAGCCACCGCCAACAGCGAACAGAAATAACCAGTATTTCTAGGTATAACAGAACATGTGACTTAACACCCTGCCTTCTATGTGGCAGCTCTGGTGCTGTGTGATAGGACACTCAGGAACCCAGTGCTGTCACATGGGGCAGGGTGAGCGTCTTCAGAATATTTTCCTTCTATCCAGACAGTAAACATATACAAGGTTTTGAACACTGCTTTTTGACCTCCATTATTGATCACTGATACCCAAAATATGTCTCCAGTAAATAACTTTTAATCCATCCTTTTATGTTAGGAATAAACACCATTAAGGTTCTTAGAAAAGTATTCTGGGTACATGCCATAATGGCAAGCCTGCAAGTGTCCTCATCCACTTGGTTTGTAAAAGAGGCTTGAGAGAAATACCACAGGTGCCATTGATGAACTCTTTCTATAAACTTTAATCAAACGGCATCAGCATGAAAGTCACTGTCTGTTGTAGAAATTTCTGGTTGAGACTCTAAATAAAAGTTAACTCTGCAATTGCAGGAACAGATTCACAGGAGGCAACCTCTGTGTTTAAAATGTCCGTTCAATGACAAATTACTACTACATGTTATTTTATACATAGATAAAAAGGGGGTGGTGTGAGATGGTATTAAAAACTAACAAATATAAATATGTTATTAAAGACTAGCAAATAGAAATATAATCATAACAACTGGAAAAAGTAAAACCCTGAGAGGGGAGGGGGAGTAAAGATAGGGAGAGCTTCTAACAGAAGTTGTGTCTGTGTAATATGTGAAGGTTACAGAACACATTTCAACATTGAGAACAAGATGGAGTCTCTTGTGCCTAAATGAACAATACAATGAAAGTCCATGTCACTGTCCTTGAACAAGCATGCAGCCAGAACTCCTAATCTACAAACAGGTACAAGTCAGTGATTTGGAGGGGTAAAATCACCAAGACTTTGTAGCATTTTTAGCAGGAAATTTAAACCTCTATGTCTCTCCACTCAAGTATCTAATGATTGCCAACTCATACATGGGACAGTTTCAGCCTACTTGACCTCATCAAGTAAAGTCAGGTGTGTGACGCCATGGATGTCAAAGTAATAACAGATGAGATGTGTATGGGTGATGCATTCATTTCTCCTCAACACCAGTTGCTATCAGTCATGACTCCTGATCATGTGAAGTTCATACCTTCTCAGATTCCCTCCAGCACTTCATAATGAAGATATTGGCATAGATATCCTCCACACAGATCCAGCTGGATAGGCTGAGAGTCGTGTCAGTCCATATCCAATCCATCACAGCCCTCATTTCAGTCAGGAATGGGACCATTCGGAAACTGTATGGAAAACAATGAAACATCATGTTGAAATACAACTTAATTTCCTAAAAAATAAAAAAAGCTATGTAAAAATACATGTCATTTCTCAGAGTTAAAAATGGCATCATGGCTTGACCGTGTAGGGAAGATACTTGTTGCCAATCAGCCCATCGAATACTAAAGAACTAAAGGCAAAGCTTTTTTCATTTTGGATTGAGATAGGATGGTTATAGCCCCTATCATTTTTTTGTTTCCCAATGGAGTGATTTCCCTTCTCTTTTCTCGTAGCCAAAACAGTAAGTGAGGAAATTCCTCCAACGTGAGGGAATCCATGGTTGTCACTAAGGTCACCAAAACTAGTGTCCTATTGCAAGTCTTCTATTCCCGTGCCAGTGACAACCCAAAATTTGTTGTTTTTCACTCTCGATGATTAAAGTGAACCGAATACATAGGGTGTTTTATATTTTTTGCTAAACAAACGAAAAAAGCCAGAAAATGTTGAAAAAAAAAATGCGGTTTTCTGTTAAAAGTTTCTGTTATAACATTTTGCAAATAAAGCCATCTTTCCTTTATAGGGTAGTTAACATAGGACTTGGAATGACGGTGGGAGTAGGTTGAAGCTTAGTTAGCTTTTGACTGGACTTCTACTTTAAGGAGTGGTTATGGTACTAAATGACTTTAATACCTTGTATGAAATATATTCTGTACAACCTTTTTTTGTGGTTCTGGCATCTCTACCAGACAACATGGGCAGGTCCTGCTCTTGCTTGGGCCTCCTAGCTAACTTCACTGCAGTTGAGAAAAACAGAACTTTCTAGAAACCCAGGCTGTGATTAGACAGTGAAACTGCAGCAACACACTGTTGAGATCCTGTTATGTCTATGTACTGGTGATGTGAGAGCTTATGGCGGATGTACCCCTTGATTTATGTTGGATACAATAAGGTCCTTAAGGCTTCTCACCTTTCCGTTAGCTGCTCTCTCTTCCCACCATTTTCCTGGCAGCGGATGTTACCCGCATGTTAGCATCTTAACTTTATTGCCACCTTTTTGAACACTCCCTTCCTGAGGAAGCATGCCTGTGAAACGCCTATAGAAACCAAAGCCCCTCCGCAGTCTACAAGTGCATTTTCTACTTTTTACTTTATGCGATGAAGTGGACTAATATGTATCTCTGGTGGACAGTATTTATATAGCACCTTCCAGAGAAGTGCAAAGTAATTTTTATGTCTACTGTGGATGGGGCCTAACATATAAAGGGGTATTATTCAGATGTATGCATATGATGTGCATTGTTGTTAAAGATTTTTCTAGTTTATATTGCTTTTAGATATAATCAACCAATTTTTTTGCTGGTATAATTTGAATTAAATAAAATTTTGAATTTTACTCTTTGCATTTGTGTACTTTTTTGAGTGGTAGTACATCATTAAAAGTCACTTTATTCATATTTCTCTCTGTGTTAGACAGGTACTTGTATTCTGTTGAGATCAACACTGTTCCGACTGCTCTGTGCAGGGAGTTATAGAAAGAAAAAAGCAAGGCCTATTCGTGCACTTTTGCCAGTTGCATGTAAAAATACATTTTAATAATGCTTCCATAGGTAAGTTGAATAAATGGTGGCATTTTTAATTTCTGCCCAGGGTTCAGCTTTAAGTGGGAAATAATAAGGGGAATCTGACTGGCTATTTAGAGTAACAAAAGCATATTTAAATTCTTTAGAGAGCAATTCATCTCATTGTAGTTCCACTGACGATAGATTAGAAACGCTGAAACTACATAGATTCAGATGCCCTGCAGAATATAAAAGGCGTTGCAAAGCCTGTTTGATCAGGCATTAATATTGAGGTAAATACATAAGAAAATAGAGATTTCCTCACCCCTGGAAGAGGAAGAGGTTGATGCAGTTGTAACTCTTTGTCAGGAAGTTTCCCAGGACTCGGTTGGGGTAGCCACACTTGATCTGATATGCAGACAGTCCAAAATACAAACACTTAACAAAGTACCACAGCTGGGCAACGTGATTTGTGTTAAATCTCCTGCAAAACACAAACGTAATAGGGGCAAGGATGAGACACAAGTAGTGTACTGAACATTAAAACAAAAAATACTCTACTGCAGTTAAGTGACTTGTGAATGGCACATGGCTCTCAGGTACCTCGGATGATGCTTCCAGCTGCCTATTAGGCTCTCCTCAGTGTATCCACATTATCTGTTTACCACAAGCAAAAGTATACTATTCAGGCATTTCCTAATTTATATAATCTGAATAAATGGTCAATAGCATTAATAAATGTCTGTTACTAAACTATTACTAAACTTTAATAAACTGGCTATGTGAATATAATGCTACTTCATCATATTCTAAAGAGCTCTAAATCTTGCAGCACTGTAATGGTTCTTTTAGGTAAGCATTTTAGATTTGTATTTACCAGTTTGGCTGGAGTGACCCTTTAATAGTTAGGCCTCGACAGATCAGAGAGCTAGGTCTGAGAATCAGCATTACAGCCAATGGTGCCTGGATAGTTTAAGTTTTGTTAAGCACTTACCTGTCAGGACAAAAACATCCTAAAATGGCATCCTTAAAATATCAGGCACTAGAGGTAAAAACCTCTGAATATTTTTACAAGATCTCTGGGAAACCTGAAACTTGTAGTGCTGTAATGTGTAACTCTGACACTTGCTATTGAAGTTGAGAGCTGGCCTGCCCATGTAACAGGCAGTCCCTCCATGGCCAATAGAAAGGTAATTCCGTCAGGAGGGGGCTGGATAGCTCTCCATTTTTAGGAATTTGGAATTCACCTGACAAAATATTATTAAAGCCATGGGGATTATGACTTTAATTTTTGAAAGTATTACTTATTCTAATATACTAATAGAATCTATGAATTTAGTATCATCTGTTAGAAGCCATGAAGTGGACCTGTTCTTTGACAATATGGATGGTGGGAATGCATTATGTCACCATACCTTTCTGTGACTCCAGGTAGGATAAAAAACATCCAGAAGTGAATCCCGAAAACCAAGACAACCTGGAAGACACACTTGCCAAACATTGTTTTGCGCAGATAGATGGCTCTGTCAACAATCATGGTGCCAAACTGTAGGAGAAGCATCACTAGAAAGGCTTCGGGTACCTGGTCCTCCGACAGCGACTCAGTGATATCTGCTGCAGCCGAGTGTTTCTGCAAATAACTACAGGCTGTCAGTATTTAGTGGGGGGGGGCATTTTCTAACAGTTTAAGACATGGGAACCAGATGTGTCAAAGTCAAAAGCAAAATTAAAGAGCACCCAGATGTAACAATCTATAATTCTGGTATTCTGCTGCTCCCAAAATGTCATATTAGTAGGCTGGGGGTGTTTTGACCAAGTTGTTCTGGTGTTACTGCAGTAAAGGCCAGGGGCATGACTGTACAATGTGGAAGGGATGTCTGGGGGCAGGTTTGCCAATCATCCAAATTTTTACAGTAAAAAGAAAAAAGCATCCCATTTTCTCTCATCCCGTAATGCCCATGGGAACAAGAAACAGTCATTAAAAATACCCTTATTACATTAAGAAGCCTGAAGCAAGAATCTGGTTGCTAAGAGGAGACCAGAACATTTTATTTCCTTGGGCATTTTTATAAATCGGACAGTAAATGTCCAGTACTAGAGCAGTGCATTCTTACCCCAAATGCCCAGTACCCAAAGATAACAATAATGAAATTGATAACATCGACCAGGAACATGATGGCATAGACATCGCACACTGGGCTGTACTCTGGGTGTATGATATCATAGAAGAACTGTCTGATCGGCAGGTAGATTTGCAGCGCTCTATGTGGAAAAAAAAGAGAAACCGATTCATATTAGGCTCCATGCAAGAAAGTTTCTACTTTAACAAAAAATAAAAATTATCCACAACGACTACATTTCCACCCTTGTCAAAGGAAGGATTCTGTTTGATTGTCAGGGGCCACATAGAAAGTGAATATGCCCATTACCCTAAAATTAAAGCCAACTTCTCACCTTTTTAATGCATCATTTTTTTAAGTGCAGCTACATACAGAATTAAACAAAATAAAAGTTTTATATTTACCAGAAAAAAGGATAAATAGACATTCTGGTACTGCTAAAACCAATTCAGAAAGGGTTCACCTTGATGTAGAGCTAACAATTAAATCCAAGTTGAACTTTCTTTATTTCTGTAATGCAGTTTGGCTACATATACAGTTATATTCTGCTTTATTTATTTATTTATTTTTCTCACTACCAAGTGCTGCAAGCAAGGATTACGATCTCTGTACCGACAGCATGAAGGAGACTCTGCATGCTGCTTCCACACACAGTGCAGTCTGATCTACCCTTCCTGCACCTTACTCCAATTTTTCCTGTTAATACAGGATGAGCACAAAAACACCCCTTGATTTCAAACAATTTAGCTTTGAGGGGCAAAACCATTACTGGCCAAAGTTACCTGGAAATGCTAACCAACTTGTTGATTCCAGAACTAGCTTCTGAGGGTGGTGACTACCTTTTTCAGCAAGACGGAGCACCGCCGCACTGGCAAATCGCTGTCCCCAAATTTTTCAATAGGCACCTGCCAAACAGATGGATTGGTCGCGCTGGATAAAATGACCAGGTGTTTTGCATTGTGGCCCCCGAGAGCACTGGACCGGTTTGTGACTTTTTCCTTTGGGGGTACGTGAAGGATTACAGAAAATTGTTATCAAATACCATAATTTTCCTTTCCTGGCCTATCCTTACGTCAGCACACAATGGGCTAATGCCTCCTCTGAAGCCCACAGGAACACCTCTTCCTAGCTAAATAAAAGAAAGCCCCTCACCCACTAAAGTGTTCGATAACCTAGCCTGCTATAAGCCACTAGGGAGGGAGTCCCGTGCTGACGTGAGGACAGGCCAGGAAAGGAAAATTACTGTATTTGAAACAATTTTCCGTATTCCTGGCCCTACCTCGCGTCAGCAATGAGATATAACTAGCTAAATAAATGGGCAAGAGAGAACACATGAAAAGAAACACTGACATTCAAAGAAAAGCTGCCAAAGACAAAAATAATTATTATGTCTCGTCCCAAACTTTGAAGAACTTGCTGACTGCACTTGTAAAGTCAAATGAAGGGCTAGCCATCTCTCAAATCTTTCACTGAAATCCTGGTATACCTGCCCCAAAGGCTGCCACCCCTCTGGTCGAAGGAGCTTGCCCCAGTTCCTGAGCAGAAAGGCCTACTTCCTGCATGTCACTCTAATCACCCTGGTAAACCAATAGAAGATGACTCAAGAACCTGATGGCGAAATGGGAAGATTGCCCACTTTCCTCACGTCTTTGACCTTTCCATTTACATGGTTAGTAACTTGTGTAAGAACCTAAAGTCTTCCGGCTGTGTACTCAGTGACTCCATGTCAATGCTTGGAGGGACTGCCACCAGGTTTTCCTGGAAAATGGATACCACTTGGAGATGAACGTATTATCACTATTTGTGGTAAAAAGACATGTAGCACTGCCCCCTTGAGAGCTGCTGGTTTTTAACACTTTTGGATTCCCTTGGGTTACCTGTAGCAACTGCAAGAAGATATCTTAGCACTTTACGTTCTTGGCTCAGTCAATGATCAGTCTAGGGGTTGATGTTTTTGTTGTTTTTATTTTATATTGGGATGGGAGAATGGATGAGTGGCATACTCCAATGCTTGAACTATTCACAATTCTGAGGACTTCTAACTTAAGGATGCGGCAAGGCCGCTACTTCATTAAATGTTCCTTATAGTATTTCTCTTCAGGGAACTCACCTAGTACCCCCTTCCCTCCTGCTGACACTCGTCCACTGACTACACTACTCCGGAGTGGTCCCTTTCCTTGGCAGACCTTAGGCAAGATCCTCTGTACTCACGATACTGCTTTCCAGATTCTCGCAGTGCCTTGACTCCTCCAGTCAGCTCTCCTGGACCCCTGGGCTCAGCTCCATACCTCTGGTTCACCAAGCGACTGCCTGTGGCCAGGCACCAACCACTTCAGAAGAGGAGGCAGCTGCCACCCTCCTTCTGGGACTCTGCTTCCCGCCAAAGACCCCGTGCACACGTGCCCCCTGGCTTTATATACCACACCCAACAATGCACCAAGACAGCCACCTGTGCCAATCCCTGGGGCTGTATCAAAGCCTGTGTCCTCATTGGCCAGGTTTCCTCCACTGTCCAATGTGCCTCCCCATTGGGCACAGTGGGGACACTGCCTCAGACCATATGAATCACACATTGGGCACACTGAGCAGACCTAACTCACAGATCCTGCTCCCTGTTAAGCAGAGTGCAATTCAGAATTTACCTGCTGCTCCTCTGATAGGCAGACAGAGCCAAAAACTATACTCACTCTCTAGCACCTACCTAGGAGGGTGCTACAGACACAAAAGGGATCTTTGCAGGAAAGTGCTGCAATCTCCAACATCCTTCTTTCTGAAGCAACTGCTGTCAGAGGAATTAGTTTTACCACTAGGAACTACAATGGAAATTAAGCTATTGAAGCAAAGGATGCCTGTACTGGTGCTTTCAGAGCCAAGCCTAAGTCCCATGAAGGGAACAAGAATTTCCTTGGTGGCTGTATATGGATTACGGCCTGCATGATGCATTTGTTCAATGGTTCTTCCACCCATCTGCAGCTTGAAAAAGAAGATAAAGACAGAGCCCTGTACTTTAATGGGATTGTATGCCAGACCAACCTCAAGCGCCAGTTGTAAAAATGTCCAGGATATTGGCTAGGGCTGAGGACACAGGAGAGGATACTTTGTTGCGCAAACAGAACAAACGTACTTCATATCCCCTATATGTAGCTTGCATGGTCTTGTGGTCTTCACCAAGCTCAGAACCACCTCAGATGAGAATCCCTGCACCTCTAGTCCATCCAATTTAATAGCCAGGCTATTAACAGTCTAACTGGATTGGGGTGCTGCCATTGATGTTGACATAAAAGATCTTGTTTGACCAGAAACTTGATTGGTGGTGCGGATGACATCTGGGGGAGCAATGAAAACAAAGGCCTCCTCGGCCGGTGGAAAGACATAGGAAACGTGTCTGTCCAAATCTTCAGCAGAATCTTCATAATTAGGGACACTGGAGGAAGACAAACACCAACAGAAAAAAAACAATGGCACTGTGAATCCACCTTCTATCATATCAGTTCACCTTTGTACCTTGTTACAAATATTGGAAGCTGTGTGTTTAGTGGACTGTATGAGAACTACAGCTGGAATGCTTCATATAGCCAATACTAGTTGAGTTATGTATTGTTGGAAAATAATTTGTCTAACTGATCCCTTAGTGGATCCTTCGTTTCCAGTAAGTGCCATTAACTGCCTGTAAGCAGCTCTGCGCCCAGCGAAAAGGTTTATGTTGCGAAAAGTAACAGGAAAAAACTGACCCTTGTTGGGCAATGTAGTCTACTGCTGTCTTATTGTCAATCATCAACTTCACTCAGGCCCCTTGGAGGAAGATCCTGAAAGGCTTGCAACGCTAGAAAAAAAAAATGCCTTATATTTAAGACAGTCAGAGCACCTGCATTCCACTAGGCTCCAATGGCCTTGCACTTTTCTCCTCAGACTGGCGCATCCGATGTCAGAATGATTCCATCTCCTGGGCTGAGAAGCACACCACAAAAGCAGCACACTGGTCTCCAAAACTCCAGTTCTTGCTAATTTGTGCAGACATAAAGACCTTCTGATCCATAGGCAGCCCATTCCATTGACTGAGGAATGCAATTTGAAAAGCTCCCATGTGCCACCTGGCCCAAGGCAGAACTGGAATGGCCACTGTAAAATGTCCCAAAAGGGACTATGCAATCCCCTGCTGACAAATACTGTCTCCATAACTCTTCGTACGCAGATTTTCAATTTGCAAATTTTGCAGTTTTCGAAAACCACTTGACTTATTCTGGCACGAAAAACTACTCCAAGATCCTTCACAGATTAAGAAGGGGTTAATTGCTTTTCCTGTTTGTTCACTAGTCGACTGAACTTGGAGAAGGATTTCTAGGACAAGGTTGTGATGCTTTGCCAGCTCCTGGCTTACACCTGGGACAATCAAAACGTTGTCCAAGTAGTGGTAGAGCCTTATCCCTAAAGATGAATTACTGCCACTTTCACCAACAAAATGTTCAAAAAGTTTATTGGTGCTGTGTCAATTCTACCAATGGCAAACACCTGAACTAGAAGTGACAGCCGGTCACTGCAAACCTCAGATGTCTCTGGTGTTACGCACCGATTGGTACATGGAAGTATGCGTCAGCCATGTCCAAACCGGTATTGTCGGACGCGCTTCCTGATTGGCCAGGAGGAGGATCGGTGTGGCAATAGCGAATTTTCATTCGCTATTGTCACACAATGGGTGGGCTCGGGACGCACTGCTCTGTGCCCCGAGCCCACCCTTTGCATCGCCCTATTAGAGCCTCTGGCTCTAATCAGGTGATGTAAAAAAAACAAAAAACCCCATTAAGCTCCATGCGTCCAGCGCCCCTGCATGCAGATTAGGGGGCCGGACGCATGGATGGGGGGGCAGCGCCCCGAACGCACCGGCCGCCACTGCCTTCCAGAGGCAGAAAGGAGACACAGAATCTGAGACAAAAAACAGTCAGACTGTCTAACCCCTGGAACAAAGCACAGCAGGGGAGCAAACAGCAACAAATCTTTATTGCACAGGAGAAAACTGGCAGAACTGCAGAGGGAGGAGAGAAACGAGTTCCTCTGCCAGCTCTAAGACTGTTTAAACTGCTGCTTGATGACTGGCGGTCACTACCCTGCGCCACAGCGTCTCCCTGCCTCTCTGTGACATCATCCACCGCCGCTCTCAGACTGAAGCCAAAGTCAGTAGAGCAGTGAGGCACACTGCCTACACAAGACAGGAAAACCCCCAATGGTGACATTGCAGAGCTTATTATTACCACACCTGTGGCATATTCGTGCTATCTAAGCATCATTTGCCCGCCGCCCGGCACAAAGGGCACCCAGTTTTTAGGAGTGTTTACCATCCAACATTCAGGGTCTTCCAACTCCATGAGAGGCTGAATATGGAGGGGTAGGTTCGGCTGGAGGGGATATCCTTGCAGCAACCAAAGTACTTACCAACTGCAATCTACAGGTGGCCTAGAGCATGGCCAAAAAAGAACACTTCAGTGGGGGAGGGGCTGTCTTTTATTTAGCTAGAAAGAGGTGGTCCAGGGGAGGTGTTAACCCATTGGGTGCTGACGTGAGGTAGGGCAAGGAAGGAGTGTATGTACCTCCACTATCCGCAACCGTGGATGATCTGCAGGAACGCATCACTGAAGCTGTAAAATCGATCACACTGGATTTGCTGCAGAGACTCTGGCCTGAGCTAAATTATTGCATCCATGTTTGCCGAATAATGGGTGAGGTGCACATCAAATGTGTGTGATTACAACTGATACCATATGAAACTTCATGAGTTGATGCAACTGTAGCCACCAATGTGTAAGAATATTCCAATAAAGTTACAGTTGGAAATCAAGGAGTGTTTTTGTGTTCACCCTGTATAATGTTTTATTATAGTATACAGTAGTATGATTTTGTGTAGATTTATAGCCACATTGTCATAACTATTATTATCATTAATCTGGTAGATATAAGATGACTTTGAGAAATCTAGGACAGAGGTGAAAACACTTTAACCCATTTTAAGCCCAGCAGCACTTCATAAAGACTTTGAGCTTGTCTTGTTAACATATGTATAGGGGGTTGTAATGCGCTTTAGGGTGTTTTTAAACCAACTCTTCTTATTACGTGTATACACTTTTCTTCCAATCAAAATTCATATATGAATACTATAAACATGTATCACTCAAATAATTAAAAATCATTTAAAGTGCTCGTGTGCTTCAAGTAACGGGGATGAGAGTTTGTTGGACCTACAGTGCTTTTGTGCATAACATATATAAAAGTCAATCCGTGCTGATAAACAATCAATAAATATGGAGTGCCTTTCATCCAATTTAACATATAAAGTGCTTAATTCATAAAGTGACCAGGTGCGCCAGTATATAAATAAACCGTATACAGTGCTTCTATATACATTTTTTAAATGAAACAATCCACTCCTTTTGGTGCTAAATAATATGCAAGTGTCCAAAAAAAACTGAAATAACATAAATTCAAAGTGATCCATAGTGCTTTCTATCTTCCTCCACCTTTATTTCCCGTGTCTTGGATTTCTTCAGTGCATACACTTCTAGGTGTCCTAAATGCTCACCTTAATGAGGTAAGTAATACGCTTGTATCACTTGGCCCTCAGTGCCTCTGGTTCCTTTTATCTCAGCGCAGTTCGTCTCCTTTTAGGGTGGTTTCCGTCCCTCCTGATCAGTGTTAGGTACCTTCTCCTGGGTGTCTTTCTCTTTCTTATGGGGGTTGCCTATGTTCCTTCCACTCTCCACTCAAATGATGCAAATAATGGGGGGCCAACATAGTGTAGTAGTTCAAGGCTTTTATTACAAAAAATATAGCCAACTCACATTTAAAATCACGCTCAGTCGTCTGCCGAATTCATTCAGGGCCCTGAGGAAGTCACGTGTGGCCGTGACGTAACTCATAGGATTACCCGGAAGTGACATATCGGAACGGGACGGAGATCCCGGAACAGAATTCGACAGACGACTGAGCGCGATTTTAAATGTGAGTTGGCTATATCTTTTGTAATAAAAGTCTTGAACTACTACACTATGTTGGCCCCCATTATTTGCATGAGCCCCAAGGAGTAAAGAGAAACAATAAGGAGTCGAGAGTGGAAGGAACATAGGCAACCTCCATAAGAAACAGAAAGACACCCAGGAGAAGGGTCCTAACACTGATCAGGAGGGACGGAAACCACCCTAAAAGGAGACGAACTGCGCTGAGATAAAAGGAACCAGAGGCACTGAGGGCCAAGTGATACAGGCGTATTACTTACCTCATTAAGGTGAGCATTTAGGACACCTAGAAGTGTATGCACTGAAGAAATCCAAGACACGGGAAATAAAGGTGGAGGAAGATAGAAAGCACTATGGATCACTTTGAATTTATGTTGTTTCAGGTTTTTTTGGACACTTACATATTATTTAGCACCAAAAGGAGTGGATTGTTTAATTTAAAAAATTTATATAGGAGCACTGTATATGGTTTATTTATATACTGGCGCACCTGGTCACTTTATGAATTAAGCACTTTATATGTTAAATTGGATGAAAGGCACTCCATATTTATTGATTGTTTATCAACACGGATTGACTTTTATATATGTTATGCACAAAAGCACTGTAGGTCCAACAAACCCTCATCACCGTTACTTGAAGCACACGAGCACTTTAAATTATTTTTAATTAGAGTGATACATGTTTATAGTATTTATATATGAATTTTGATTGGAAGAAAAGTGTATACACGTAATAAGAAGAGTTGGTTTAAAAACACCCTAAAGCGCATTACAACCCCCTACACATATTTTGCTGCAACTGTTTACTTAGTATCAGTTTTAGTATATGTAGCATTAGGGTGATTATTTGCCTCTCTCTGTGTTAGCGCAGGAACCATACCTATAAATACTTGTCTTGTTAACATGATATCCCTTTTTTTCCTCATCATTGTGAATTATTTCTGTTTATTATTGGGTGCTGGGACTACAGTATGTAGTTAGCTTTCTACTAACTGTAATACCTGCGTTTTTGTTATGATGTAGCCAATTACATCATACAATTATGGTATTTTAAGGCGTGCACTAATATTTTAATGTCTGCTTTCCATTTTCTGCATGTACTGTACATTTCTCTCCAGTTTTCTACCACCAACTCTTCTTTTAAACTGGTGTATGAAAAACTTATACAGCAGGGCATTGTGCCTAAAAAATTATCAACAGTTGCAAGATTACATTTTCACCGTCAGCTTCTTCAGTTTGATCCACTGTTGCTTTAGTCTCTCTTTCAGTGACAAGCGCTTTTTTTTGGGGTTCCGTTTGAAGCAATTCCATCTGCTTTTGGTTTCCTTCTTTTGGGGTGTGCCTGGCAAGAAAACAAAAATGAATGACACGGCTAGGTTACCCCTTTTTTAAGCAAAGCATCCTTAGGAATTCATAGGGCTGCGCAGTTATATCTGTATTCAAGGAAAACGGTCATTAGGAAAAACATGAGGTATTGCAGTTAAGGACATTTGACATTTTGCCTACTTTTCTAATCCCCATCTGGGATCTGAGTAGAAAGGTACGATAAAGACTAGATTGAAGCCTCAGGCTTACTACAGTTTTTACCTCGTAAGACACTAAGGTAAAACTGATTACTACTTTACGTTATGGATATACACAACATTTTAGTGCTTATGGCCCAGCTCTGTGCCTCCATAAAAAATTAAAGAAACTGATGCCGTAAGGTCATGATATATTGACCAACAAGATCTCAAACAATAAAAGAGACGTTCGGGATTTAAAAAAGAAAAACAATTATACTTACCTATATGGATCCAGCATCTTACCCGCTGCCTCAGCAGTGTTTTATCGCTAAGTTCTCCCCGCCGCTCTGAGCAAAGAGCCGTGACTGTCAGTCAGTGGCTTCTGCTTGTCCCTCCAGTGCTCACTGTAGCGCTGGGCTATGGAGGGGGCAAAATGGGCAGGCTCAGGCTCTCAGCAGATCACTGAGAGTTTGAGCCAGGTGTCAGTCCAGGCTGCTGGATGGATTCCGACGGATTCTCACCCACCTCCCAGTTCTCCAGGCAACTCTCTCATGCCTAGTGCCATCATAGCAAGCCTCTTGCTATGGGACACCCAAGCAAACTTGCACGTGTGTCCATCTACACATGGAGCATGGCTCAGCCCCACCCCCACTCTCTCCTCATTGGCTTACTGGCTGTGATTGACAGTAGCAGTAGCCAATTGCTACTACTGCTGTCTCAGCTGAGCTGCTCGTGCACATGGCTGGATCAAGATGGGGCTCAGTTAAGTATTAGGAGGCACTGCTGCACACAGATTTTTACCCTTTGCAATCTCTTTACCTTCACTGTCCTAAGTTAATTACGTTTTTGGCCTCTACAGGAAATCTCAGCATTATGTCAGCCTTATATGTGGCTCCAGAAAGTGATATATTTTAACTTGTATTACCTGCAGTAATGGCCTTTTGTGAGGCTCTTCTTTTTCTAAAAACATTCTTTGATGGATTTTGATGCTTGAAGAGGTGCCAGGGTACGATGCCAGAGCTGGTGTCATCCTCGCCTTTACTGCCTCGTTTTTTCTGCCGTCTGGACTTTTTCTTCTTTTTAGATTCTGGCAGGCAGACTTCCTTGTTGTCCCACAGTCCATGGCACTGCATAAAACATTTATAGTTACTGGCCCTGGTGGCTGATATGATAGTTCAGAGGTTGGGATGATGACTTTCGTATGCATGATTTAGGGAGCACACCTGGACTTAACCAGTTAGGAAGTACAAAGAGCAATTGTAATGCATAAAGAACAGCAGCAACCAATATTTTAGATTATTTGACTTCTAAAGACTGAAATTGATTGCCTTCTATTGGTTAATATTGTTCTGTTTACCTTGCATTATGATTAAGCCTAAGATTGCCTAACATATGTAAGTGAGATTTGTCGGTGTTGCCACAAACCATATTAAAACCTCAACTGTATCTCAGCTTGTTACTGACTGGTGGATGACGACAACACAGGCAGTTTACATTGAAGGCCATTCTATCACCAAGGTTTACAGTTCTTTACTTTATACTTTCCAGGACACCTTAAGTAGGAAAGACTTACTTTCAGGATAGAGCGGTGTAAAAACAAAGCCAGGAGCTGGATGAGGTCAAAATGAACATAACCATCTTTTTTTTCAATGCCAATTATGTTGGGTAGCCGGAATGGTTTGTCGGCGTTCATGCTCCGGTACACTGTCGAAGTCCATGGAAAGAAGCCAAACTGGAAAGAATACTTGAGGACAACTGTAATCTATTCAACAAAGAAAATGTTCCCCAAAAAATTTTAAACAACTCGAGGAGAAAGAATTTAGCAAAAGATAAAATAGACATTTATAAAAAGGACATAAACCTTTTTGTTATCTCTGCATATGTGCTAGTATCCATAACCAATATTATCACAAGCAAGACTAATGGCATCACATTGAGAAACCAGTAAAGACACAATGGGGGTTGATTTACTAAAAATGGAGAATGCAAAATCTGGTGCAGCTGTGCATGGTAGCCAATCAGCTTCTAACTTCAGTTTGTTCAATTAAAAGAGTTGTAAAGGCAGAAGGTTTTTTTTTTTATCTTAGTGCATTCTATGCAGTAAGATAGAAAGCCTTCTATGTGTAGCAGCCATCCCAGTACCCCTTAATATGTACCTGAGCCTCATCTCTATCCAGCGATGTCAACGAGTCCCTTGGCTACCCAGGATCCTCCCTCCTGATTGGCTGAGAAACGGCAGTGACATCATTGGCTCCCACTGCTGTCAATCAAAATCGGTTAGCCAATCAAAAGAGAGAGGGGTGGGGCCAAATGGCAGCTCTGTCTGAATGGACACACGGAGCTGCAGCTCAGCTCAGGTGCCCCCTTAGATAACTACTTGCTGTGGGGGCACTCAACAGGAGGGAGGGGCCAGGAGCAGCGAAAAGGGACCTGAGGAGAGGAGGATCTGGGCTGCTCTGTGCAAAACCACTGCACAGGAGAGGAAAGTATAACATGTCTGTTAAAAAAAAAACAAAAAAAAAAAACGAGACTTTACAATCACTTTAAGCTTAGATTTAAAAAAACAAACAAACCTGGAAGCGGATTAGTTTCTATGCAGATCTGCACCAGATTTTGCACTCTAAAGTTTTAGTAAATCAGCCCCAGTGTGACAGTATGTATTATTCTAACCGCAGACTTTCTGAATGGGCAGTAACTCAGTAGATTGTTTTGCAATTAATAAGAAATTACTTTATACAAACAAAATTCCTACATATATGGGACAGCCAACAACCTGAAAAAGATATAGGGGTTGAGTAACTAAAGCTGGAGAGTGCAAAACATGGTGCCGCTCTGCATAGAAACCAATTAGCTTCCAGGTTTTTTTGTCAAAGCTTATCTAAAACAAGATGCAGTTAGAAGCTGATTGGCTACCATGTACAGATACACCAGATTTTGCATGCTCCAGTTTTAGTAAATCATCCCCATATTGGTCATAAAAAGCACTTATAAATGTTGGACAGCCTTGTTTGCATCCGTGAAGAATTCAGAAAAAGAGCAACACTCACAAGAGACATGAAAAATGTGCCCTTCTATGGCCACTCCTACTGTACTTATCTGAAATAACTTTAGTAACTATTTTCTGTCACCCCAAGTTTGAAACATTTTGGAAGATTTTTGAAAATTGGAGTTGACAAGTACCCCTGGAGTTGAGTACCTCCAGCAGTTAGGGGTGCTCATTACTGCATATTGCACAAATATCATTTACCTTCTGAAAAATTACCAGCAAAACATCTCTGTCAGAGTATACAGTCTTTTACTCTTTCATATAAGCTGGTACTTGAGCTCCTATGACTTGTTCAGGCAGGGGCATATTTTATCCTGTCAACTGTCACCCTAAAGGTGTCCATGTGAGGGCTGTCACTCAGCCAAGAATACATAATTTTGGAACTGCACTGCTCAGCCATTGTATGGATGACTCTGGGCAATCAAAGCTCATGGATGATACTCCTTATACACATAACAGGCAGGATGGAAGACACAATTGCTTAAAGCCCAATTTTTTGTTACATTTTCTTCATTTGAAAATTTGGTGAAGTTCCTTTTTTACTTTTAAATGTAAATAACATTTTTGGTCAAAAATTGAGAAACAAAAAAAAGGCAGACATGAGCACTGATGACACAACACAGACAGTGCAGCCCAAGATACAGACCTCAGTGTAGATGATGGCAGTCATCCAGAAGCGTTTTGTAGGCCTGGGCACTGACAGCATTGCCCAGAGGAAGATGAGGATGGGCAGGATTAAAGAGAGGATGGAAGCAGACACCATGTGGTTGAGGATGATAACAAAGTAACACAGCATTTCAGATTTGGACACAATGGTGTTATAGAGAGCAAAGCCAAGACGCAGTGGACGAGGGAGAGTCTGGTAAAACCTATCCGACTCCTCCAGCTCCTCATCATAAAACATCCTAGAGGAACACAATACAGCAATGGGGGTAGATCATTAGACATCTGTGCATACAAACCTCTGAAACACATGCTCTTCATACTCTACTCCTTGAGGGATACATCTGACATAACTAGATCAATTTTCAAAATTTAAAAATCTCCAAACCAGTCTATTGTTTGTTGAAGATTGAGGCTGCTAGTTCCTCAGGTTTTCATCTCCTCACTCACTCTAATTCACATACCCATTCTGACCTGTCTATACTTGACCTATATAGAATGTAGGCAGTCAGTATGAGCCAGGACCACATTCTATTTAGGCTTCCTGCTGCTTTTTAGAAAATGCTATCAATGAAGCTTCTTCAGAATGTCTCCTGCTGCAATATCAGACAAGGAGCATTGATGCTGTCCAGACACAAGCCAGGTGGTACAAGGTGGTATGCCTACAGCAACAAATCACATTACAAATACTTGCATCGTGGCCTCATGTCCCCTGTAATTGATACTACAGGAACATTGTGTAAACCAACACTTTGCAAGCTGGGATTGCCCTTTTATTTAAAGAACACCTACTACAAATTTAAAAAATAATTTTAATTCTGTCTGAAAAGATCTACTGTTCAATTAAACTTCTGGTGTGAGTTACTTTGTGAGAAGCTTCCTTACTTGTTGAGCAAAAGTTCACTGGCAGTCAGACATTGGGGGACCTCTGCAAGTGGTTTGCTGCTTAAGGATTCCTCAGCTTCTGAAGACTGCTGGTTTTCTTTACAGATAACTGTGCTGTAAGAAGGTGGGATCTCTGTTCCTGTGTGCTCAGTCATCTCTGCATCCCCTTCATAGTCACCGTCATCTTCCTGACCCAAAGCCAGTTCATCTTCAAGATGCTCCGGACTGCAAGTTTAAGTGTTCAAGTTAAAAAATATCACACCAGGGTTTTAGCATCCTTGTTAGCAAATGTTGGTACGCCAGCAGTGCGTTAATGTTTCTTAACCAAAATTACAGTTGGGCTCCATAAACTTCAGTGAAACAGTTGTGACAGGATGAATATACAGATTTAACTTGTGATTTTATCCAACAATAAATGTCAGTGTGATTCCAGGGTGGAATGTTGGATATGCTGGAGCCATGGCAGAAACATAAAACCGTTTTTACTGGCTTTTCTGTTTGGTATGCAATAGAGAATTACTTCAGTGTCCTATAGATTTCACTTTCTCCTTTTTAATTGTGCTAGTAATTTTTGTGACAGTTTGCAGGAGGCCCATTGTCTTATGTGAATTAGGTGATTCAGTTTTGAGCTCTATCATCTATCTCCCTACTCCTCACCTCACTCCTTCATTCTCCTCTGGCATTACTAATGGACAAATCAGCATGGATGTCGCACCACTTCCTTAAACAAAATCTCTCTAAAACCAAGCTGATAATATTCCCCCCCAATTTTCCCCCCTCCATGACTTTTCCAGCAAAACCAATAATGTAGCCATCAATCCCTCCCCTCACGCCAGGGTACTAGGATATAATCCTAGTCTCTGACCTGTCCTTTCAGCCTCAAATTCAATTGTTGTCAAACGCTTGTAGACTTCACCTCCGTAACATCTCTAAAATACGCCCCCTTTTAACTAATGAAACCACCAGCCCTGCTCAGTCATTCCCTTATTATCGCCCGCCTTGACTATTGCAACTCTTGCCTCATAGGCATACCTCTCCATAGGCTATCCCCTCTTTAGTCTATCATGAATGCTGCTGCCAGACTCTTCTACCTTACCAACTGCTCAGTGTCTGCCACCCCTCTCTGCCCATCCCTACACTGGCTTTCCGATCACTCAGTGAATTAAATTCAAAATAATAACTACAACATACAAAGCCATTCACAACTCAGCACGAGCCACATCACCAATCTTATCTCCATATCACCCAAACTGTCCTTTCCACTCCTCTTAAGTACTTCTGCTCTCTAGCTCCCTTGTCTCCTCCTCCCATGCTCGTCTCCAGGATTTCGCCAGAGCCTCTCCCATCCTCTGGAACGCTCTACCTCAATCTGTCCGGCTATCTCCTACTCTAGCTGCCTTCAGGCGATCCCTGAAAACTCATCTCTTCAGAGAAGCCTATCACACCTCCAACTAATCTTTTACCACTTCCATCAGCTCATTCTCCACAGTTGCAACCTTTTGTTTCACCTGCTGCACCCTATTAGATTGTAAGCTCTTCTGAGCAGGGCCCTTCTAATCCTCTTGTATTTTATTGTATTGTAACTGTACTGTCTCTCTTTAATATTGTAAAGCGCTGCATAAACTGTTGGCGCTACATAAATCCTGTATAATAATAATAATAATAATATTCTCAGTACATACTTTATTTTCTTATAGTGTATTGTTTAACAATACATAATTCTTTGGAAAGTGTGAGGTGCTCTGTAACAATGTGAAAAATGTGCAGTAATAAGGCAGAAATCTCAACACATAATGTTAATCTCTAGGTTATCTATTGAGATTTTTTTTTCTTATTTCCTGCCTGTATAGTTTCCTCCTTTCCAGTTTCAAAGCTCAATTTACCTTGAATCCAAGCTATCAACAGAAGTGGAGTCAAATGCTTGCATGCGCTGGGGAATCCGACGTTTTGGGCCGTCTATGGGGCACGAAGGTTCTTCATATGATAGGACTAAATCCTCTGTGACACAACTGACAATGCAAACAAAAACAAAGCCAAAGTGTGTTTTATAAATGGAAATTTTATTTTTTCCTTATGAGTGCAGGATTTAGCCCCACCTGCTAGATCTCCAACCAGCTGAAAAATCATATGCGATATTCAGTGCTTTCAACCTGTGGTGGTTCTAATCAAAAGGTCGGAACCTGCATGACTTTTTGCAAAAAATGCTTGAATCAGCTGCATCTGTTGTGGTTATTTTACAGTTTATGCCCATTCTAAGGCTCCTGAAAGTTGGGGAGCATAAAAATTAAAATCTTGATAAACCATATTTGAACCGTATCTTGCATGGTGACAGGCCTTCTTATATGCACAAATGCATTTGCAAAGATATGTCTACACTTCCTTAATCAGAGAGTCATATTTTGGCTTTTAGCTAACACCTCTGCTTGCCCCTTTTACAATGCTATGGTAAACAAATCATTTTTGAATATTCTGTACTGCTTAAAGAACTAGCCAGTGTGTGACTGCCATTCCTTGGCCTCTGTATAATATTTGATGAATGAATACTTATTCTTTATAGATTTGAAGTATAATATTAGTATACAGTTTGATTACCTGGATACATAGCTGTCCTGAGACTCCACACTGAGGATCTTACAGATTTCCAGCCTCTTGGGGGAAATAGTCTCCTCTTGGATGTGACTGCTGTGTTGTTCTCCTTCTTCGCTAGATAAGGTGTGAGTCCGAGATAGCTGCTTGGTTTTATAATACTCTGTTATACATTCCTGTGAAGCTTCTTTACCCTGATGACAAAAAAACAAAACATTTCTTGAAGAGGTTTTTTAACATACAATCTACATGATTTAGGCAGAGGTTAATTTAGATGAGGCAGACATTGCCCAGTGCTAGGTCAAGTACTAAGTCAATGATACCTGCCGTGTACGCTTGTAGCACCGACATCCAGGCAAAGCCAGCCAGTAAGAGGCTTCTCCTGAACTGTTTCCATCAGAATTTCTTTATCAACAAAGACCACGTGGCCAGGTAAATGTTTGCCCCTAAATTACCTTTCCTTCTATTATACAGATGGAATTTTAAATAATGAACATAATTTTCAAGCATAAGTTTATTTTAAAGGTTGATACCCAAACCTGCCCTTATTGGAGTTCTGGGGATTCCTTGGCATAGCATGTTTAGAAGTCACCACAAAAACAGTTTTTATCTCTGCTGATTGCAGGTATCAGTACTGATTGCTGAACACATAGGACACTGTACACAGCAGTCAACACAGCATTAGTAAGGCCCACCATAGACCGCGCAAAATGTATTTCCTGCAGGAATATTTACAGGATTCCCTCATCAACGCAAACAGCGTTGACAAGGGAATCCCTCCTGCTGAGCAATTGTCTGCTCCAGGCGTGGGGGGTAGTGATTATTGCTAGCGGCTATAGCAGCTGCTAGCGATAAAGGCAAGTAGATTCGGCAGGCTGGTAGTACCCAAGTTGATCAATCGATCAACTTAGTACATTCAGCCTGCCCATACACATGTCAGAATATTTATGTCAATAAGCAAAGATCTGTGAGGTAGGAGAATCTCAACTTATTTCCACAAATCAATATGTAGCGAATTCTTTTTATCGATTAATTTCTTTTTAAAAGCATATACCAATCTTAGTGAAAACAGTCTACAGTATGGAATATATAAGAATATTTATTCACAAGACATGTATTCACAATAAATGATCAGACTTGAGATGACACAAAAAGATAACTCTACATAAAATACAAACTTCAAACAATAAATGCAATGTAATGTGTAGCTCAATAATGAAAGTAAAAATAAAGCAAGATCACGTTTTCTCCAGGTATAGTATAAACCATAAATTAATGTTCTATATAATCAGACCACAATTGTCTGCGCAATGCGCAGCCGATAGTCACTCCACTGCAGATGAAGCAAGAATAGGCTATGCAAAACGTGAGACTAATACGCCAATATGCGCTAAATCTGATTTTAATAAAAATGTATAAAAACAAAAATCAGTTTTTAAAGAAAAATCTACATATGGTTAATACGGCTGGGACTGTAATCTCGTTCCCCTTTAGCATGAAATGTAAAACATGTAAGGAAGGAAATAAATGATAGTAAATCATATCAAATAGTTAGCAAGGTATATTTACCATATTTAAAATGGCTGCTAGCTTAGAATGTTCTTTACCAGAGTCCTTAAGATGGCTGCCTTCCCAAAATGGTGGCCAGTTAGGGAGGAATTTCGTTTGGCGTCCTTCCAAGTTTCAGATACATGATGGAGCAAGATGGAGTCTGTATAGATGAGTCTATGCATGGATGTAAGTAGTGTGTGTGTTGTATGTGCAATGTATGTTGTGTAATGTCTTGTCTTTCTCTCACATCTGGGTTTCCCTTTTTATATGGTATTGAACAAAGGACTATTAAAATTACCATAAGTTAAACCCAGAGGGAGTAACTTCATCCCCATTGGTTGGGGCAACTTATTCATTAACTGGTGATGTCATTGGGTGACACCTCTTGGTTGACCAGTATATTAAAATTAAATGATGATTTCTCCATTTAAGACTATCATAAAAACAACATAATAATTTATCCATACTCTCATCTAATATACATGTCCATCTAATCTCCATCATGTAAAACTAGGGCAGAGCATATTGCACACATAATTAACGATAAAGGGGGGATGGTTACAGAGGACACTGAAAAAGCAACCGTGCTGAATGCTTTTTTCTTGTCAGTCTTTACACAGGAAAAGGAGGGGTACACTGACCATGACTGTATGGTTAGTAGTAATACACAGGACTTGCCACTATGGCTAACAGAGGGTGAAATCAGGGAAAGGCTGGATAAACTTAACACAAACAAATCACCAGGCCCGGATGGCGTACATCCGAGAGTACTCAAGGAACTCAGTAAGGTTATATCTAGACCACTGTTCCTGATCTTTGCTGACAGTATTAGGACAGGAGATGTACCAGGGGATTGGAGGAAAGCTAACCTGATTCCGATATTCAAAAAGGGGCAGAGGCATATCCCGGGAAATTATAGGCCTGTCAGTTTGACATCGATAGTATGTAAACTTCTGGAGGGGATGATAAAGGACTATATCGTAAAGTTTGCTAAAGACAACATCATCAGCAGTAATCAGCACGGGTTTACAAATGGGCGTTCTTGTCAAACCAATCTCTTAACATTCTACGAGGAGGTGAGCTGTGAGCTAGATAGGGGCAGACCAGTGGATGTGGTGTACCTGGATTTCGCTAAGGCGTTTGATACAGTTCCCCACAAGCGCTTAATTTATAAAATAAGGTCAGCAGGTATCGACAGCAGGGTTTGCTCTTGGATGCGGAACTGGCTAAAAGGGCGTGTCCAAAGGGTGGTAATAAACAGCGCATACTCAGACTGGTCTGAGGTGGTAAGCGGGGTCCCCCAAGGCTCAGTCCTGGGACCAACCTTGTTCAATTTATTCATAAACAGCATTGAGGACGGGATCAGTAGTTCGATATCAGTTTTTGCAGATGACACAAAATTGGGCAGGGCAATAACTGCACAGCATGAAGCAGATATCCTACAAAATGACCTGGACAAAATAACGGAGTGGGCAACGACATGGCAAATGAGGTTTAATGTGGAGAAGTGTAAGGTTTTGCACTTGGGGACTAAAAACATAAAAGCACAATACACGTTAGGAGGGGAACCCTTGGGGGTATCAAAAATGGAGAAAGATCTGGGAGTCTTGGTTGATGATAGATTAGGCAATAGCATGCAATGTCAAGCGGCAGCTGCCAAAGACAGCAGAATATTAGCATGCATAAAGAAAGGGATGTATTCCAGAGATAAGACTATAATCCTTCCACTTTATAAAACTCTGGTCCGACTGCATCTGGAGTATTCTGTCCAGTTCTGGTCGCCAGTCCTCAGGAGGGATGTGTTGGAGCTGGAGAGAGTGCAGAGAAGGGCAACTAAACTGATTAGGGGATTGGAGGACCTTAATTATGAAGAGCGTCTGCAATCGCTTGAGGGGGGACATGATAGCAATTTATAAATATCTCAATGGGGATCTCAGCTTAGAAAAACAGCTATTCAGTCGAAGGGATTGCATGAGGACTCAAGGGCATACAATGCGATTAGAGGAGAAGCGTTTTAACCTCAGGCAACGTGGGGGGTTCTTTACTGTTAGGGCTACAAGATTGTGGAATTCTCTACCACAAGAGGTGGTTTCTGCGGGAAGTATGATGGCTTTCAAAAGACTCTTAGAGGTACATCTCAATGATCAGAACATTCAGGGCTATGTGAGATGATTACAGCCACACACACCTACACAGGTTGAACTGGATGGACTATTGTCTTTATTCGACCTCACCTACTATGTAACTAGGTAAAGATTAAATCTGGTAACACCATTTTTAATATTATTAATATATCTATATATATATTGAAAATTACTTTTAAACCTAAGACTTCAATTAGTAGCAGTCAGCAAAGATGTCAGTATTGTGTTGCTCTTTAATTCAGTATAACAGCATTATTTACCTACAAATAAACTTTGAACCTTATATTGACAAAGAGCCTATAAATCCAGACCTTCTAGACTAGACTCCTGGCAAGGTCAGAAAAGTTTTATGATGCTTTACCACTTACAAGAGCTTATTTACTGAAGCCTTACTAAACATGCAGTGATGAGTCATCAAAATCAGTTAAATCTAGGATTTAGCAAGAATGAAACAATTATAATATATAACGGTTTTCTACATATCTATGTATGTTATTTATATATATATATATTTCATTGTTAATATTCTGTTACATATAGGATTAAAATGTATCTGTAAATCTTATTTTTAAATGGGTTTAAACACAGAAAATAATGACTAGGGGTTATGATCGCCACACAAACAAGATTACCTTGGTATAGAGTCAGCTAGACTTTATCTAAAGAAAGTTAAACAGACTATTTATTTATTACCTTAGGTCAACACAGCATGTTTATTGAAACTTTTTAAACATCTCCTAAATAGACACTTTTTGTTAAAGGAGATTTAACCTTTCAGTAACCTTAACAAAAATGGATGTCACTGTTTAATATTTCTATATAAAACAGAATATGACATATTTCTATATTTTTTTTATTTAATCTCCCCCAATAATTCTGACACACAGTTTGAATTTTGGCCAGTTCCTGCTTAACCAGCTGAGATTTGAACCGTGTATGGCCTGCCTAACAAAAACTAAGATGGAAGGACAAATAAAACATTCAGTATGATCCACCTTGTCCAGGTTCCTTTGCAGCATACAACGTTCCATTCTCAGCACCGTGGCAATGTCTACACTGTCCTTGCAGAAAGCGTTGAGGGTTTCAATGATGTCATCTGCGAGAGCTTGGATGAAGACCCAGGAGAACTTGACAATATTGATGATCCTCTGAATAATATTCTCTGCCATACAGGTACATACAAGCAACAAGTCAGCAATGTGTACCTAAATATATGACTGGAAATCCACATTGTTATAATCACTTACCCGTCTCTTCTGCATTATCATCCGGGCTTTCTGTCTCTGTTTCATCATGCTGGGATTCCTCTGGCTTTCCTGAAAACAGTTATACAAATTGAAAAAAAAAAAAAAAAAAGAGTGCAGACAAACATAGAATACTTTCTAATTACAATAATAAAGAAGCTGCAATTATTATTTATTTATTTAATATTTTGTTTAGGAAAACTGGTGAAAAAAATACATTGGCTGTCATCTGTGGCATTTCCTGAAACCAACAGTTGCCTATCTGTCATTGAGTCACTGACCCACAGTCAAGAGCCCAAAGTAGAGAGAGAGAGAGGCAATTTTGTCTTTTCTTCACCATTCTTTTGCTTCAGCACGATGCTTCTTTCACTATCAAAAAAATCACTGACCTAAGAGTAAGCATGCAGGGTGGGATTTCAAATTTACAGGTGTCACTGGCTAGTTTATATGGGCAATTTGTTCCCTTAGCTCCAGTCTCCACTAATCAGCAATACTGAATATAATTTACCTTCTGGTTGTTGTTTTTCCATCTCCTTGCGTATAGTAATCTCATCGTTCTTTCTTAGGTTAAGAGCAGATTTAGAGCTGGTGGTCCAGGCTTCATATGCTAGCTGAAGAAAATTACAGAGTGTAAAAGTATTTTTATCTTTGGGGGCTACCTGTATAAAACAGCCCTTGTATGCCTGTGTCTGCTGTAGATCACTACCCATCATTCAGTGAAAGATTGACCTGGTAGTTACCCTTAAAAATACTGGTGGATAAAACATGATGTTAGCCAAGTTAATGCAGATTTTCTGCCCAACTGGTGATATGATAACAGTAACCACTCTCCTCCTCAACCACAGAACTCTCAAGTCTCACAGGAATTTAGCTACAAGGAGGCCACATAAAACAAAATTAACCTTTTCTATGTAATGTAGACATACAAACATAGAAGCTCCCTTGCACAGTTTACACAAATTACTTCAAACGTGTCGCAGACAATAATAAATTGACTAATGTTCTATCCAAAACAAATTCCAAAGAAACAAAAATTGAGTCAAGTCGAGTGGAGTAGTGCAATGCTCTACCTGAAATGCAGTTTTCTTTTTAGGGGGTTCCTCCTCTCTCTTTTCCTCTCGAGTCTCTACCTCTTCATCTTCACTGTCTGTATCAAACAGGCTGTAGGTTCCACTACGAACCACTAAACACAATCAGACATTAACGTGTTTAACAGATCACGAACAGCAAGTTACATATTTCAGTTCCAGAGTCTTGGAATTGCTGGATGATTTAATCCAGTGGTATCCCAGGGGTTCATTATTGCAAAATAAACACTTCCTACAGGGTGTCAAACACTTCAAAGCTTGTGCAGATATAAGTATAAAATGTATAAAAGAATAACATTTATCCATCTTAAAACGTTTGGGGGGAAATTATACTGGGCCTCTTTAGTTAAGCTCTTGAAGTGTCAATTGTCAATACATTTGTAAGAAATGCCTAATCTTTTTAATTTTTGCTGATTTTCTTTCTGTATCCTTATTGGGAAAATCTTCCCACAATTCCTCTCATGTCACTAGGTGTCCTCTTTGATAAGAGAGGTTCTAATCCTTCTCCTCTCTATTTAAAAATGTGTTTTTTTGCCATTTGTGTTTACCTTGGAGTGAATTTTATTGCCGTCCCAGTGATTGGGACAGGAAGTGAGGGTCAAACCTACCCCAACTGGAACACAGGCAAGAATATTATTGTACAGCATAGCAGAGAATGCTGGACAGCATAGAAAAAAACATCCTGAGCAACCTGGGGATAAATGCCTCTTATGTGTTTTGGGGCTCTATACCTTCATTTACGTATCATCCTGGTGTCAAGCATGTTGACTAGAATCCTCTTGCAAATCAAGCTATTCTTTTTTTTTTATTATAGTGTGTTACTGCACTATCCAGTGCACTCTATGCTCTGGTAAATTGTATCGCCTCCAGTTATAAACAAAGTTTGCAAGGATTAGCAGGAACGTTTGACTTTTTCAAATCAGTAAACATGTTGCAGTTAAGAAAAAAAGCTCCAAGAATAAAATCCTGGCAGAAGCTATAACCTTTTTTCCCACTATTCACAACTAATGGTAAGTGGGCTGGAGTTTTACTTCAGGGTTATTAGAGAACCAAAAAGAAAATTAAATGAGGTGTAATTATTACCTCAGATGTGTTGAAAAAGATATTGAGAGTTTACACAATTTAAATAGTAAACAAATGCCAATGAAGGAAGTTTGCATATACACAGAAAAGTCATGTTTCACTTCTAGACCAACCACAAAAGGAAGTGTGAGATAGATGCTGAATGTACAGAATCATTGGTTTCCTTTATCCAACCACACACAGGATGTAACCAAGAAGCAAGGAAACAAGATTTACACTGACAAACCATGAACTATACGAAACCTCAACAAAATCTTTCACTTCTGTAAAACTTACTTGTTGTGTGCGTCACCCAGGGTTGCCACCACTTCTTTTTTCCATCTTTTTCTTTCTTATCAACTTCCTCTGGAAGATAGAGAGAACACAAAGCAGACAGTTACAAGTTGCAGGGCAAATCTTTGTGTATGAAAGAATGTCAGCTCATTGTTATGTAGTGTCAGATGGGTCCACTCAGCTAGGCTTTTAGTACCCAGAAAGAATATTAAACTTTTTTTCTTTTTCACCTTTGTCTTTTGCAGATGACTCAGAGCCATCCTCAATTGCACTCCCTTTCCGAGTCTTGGCCTCATCAGTTGCCTTCTGCTTGGATTTGATCTGCTCCATCCTATTAGTTTATACATAAAGACAGAGGTAATATGCAAAAAAAGAAAAAAAAAAGTTAGCCCACCTTTCTACATTGATTGATTAGTAAAGCCAAGATAATTATGCAAGTGTAATATTTCAAAAGTGCCAATGAAATTAGATTTTCCTGTACAGCCAGGGCCATCTTTAATGCAGGGCAAAAGGGACAGCTGCCCTGGGCCCAGAGCAGCTGCCCCTTGAGTCCACACTGCCTGGAAATAGTTATCCCAGTGTAGCAAATCCCCCCCGACTCATCTACATGCTCTCTCCCCTAATGTACTGTGCATGCAGTCGGCTGTGCGGTGAAAGGGGAGAGGTGAACTGTGGGTCATCTGTTTAACATCCTGGGCCCTGTTAGCAGCGAGGAGGGTGCAAGAAAATGTTTGCCCAGGGTTCAATCAATATTAAAGGTGTTTCTGTGTACAGCTATATTCACTGGTTAACTAAGTAAATCCAAAAACTATATTTTAACACCACTAATACTGGTTTGCACTTGTGTCAATGGTATTCGATCACTGGTGCATTTGACCTGCAGTTGACCTCATTCTGAACTGCTTAAAGTGGGCTCTGCATTCCCATAAACTTGTATTGGATTTCAAAACTTGCTCGAAGCAAACAGAACCTCCTCAACACAGTTTCCTATTATGCCACTCTAGATGCCCACATGGTATATTGAATAAAGGAAACATATTACACTGATATGCTTCACATAGCAGTGCTCAGGAACAAGGGCACATGGGAGACAAGGCAGTGGCATGCATATGTGTCTAAAAACAAAGGTTCTAAACTGCAGACACAGATAACGTGATCAGAATCACTTACTGCTTCTTCATTGCCTGGGAGCATTTCTTCTCTTCC
This sequence comes from Pelophylax lessonae, assembly GCF_965119305.1. NCBI lineage: Eukaryota > Metazoa > Chordata > Amphibia > Anura > Ranidae > Pelophylax > Pelophylax lessonae. The sequence goes on from NC_138778.1 coordinate 192,046,894, forward strand.
TCCAGACGTACCGCCACAACCTTCTTAACTTTCTCTTCAAACAGCTCTGCTCCTCTAAGTATTTCAATCCAGAAGAAATTGTACCTTTTTAGTTTTTTTTCCACTGACTGCACAGGAACTTTGTTTTTAAACAGAATATACCATTTGGTCCAGTTATGTATTCATGAATAGGGTTGAGCGAACACCTAGATGTCCGTGTTCGACGGGTTCGGCCGAACTTTAAAAAAAAGTCCGGGTCCGTGTCCCGGACTTTTACCGAACTTTTCCCGGACACCGAACCCCATTGAAGTCAATGGGGACCCGAACTTTAAGGCACTAAAATGGCTCTAAAACACCAAAGGAAAGGGCTAGAGTGCTGCAAATGGCAGCAAAACGTAATTAAGAGCATGGCAAGTGCTCTGCAAACAAATGTGGATAGGGAAATAACTTAAAACAACAAAAAAAAAACAGAAAAATAAAACAATGTTCTTCTTCATCTCTGAAGGACGAGGCCCATATGGAGTAGGAGGGAGGTTGAGGTGGTGGTGGATGTGGCGGTGACATAGGCGTGCGCACAGGGTGTGCTGGGTGTGCCTGGGCACACCCTAATCACCTAGGGCACATAGCATTGCCAGTGAGGAGATGGGAAAGATCTCCCTGGGACCTGCTCTGCTCTATTTCTCCTTGCCTACAGGTACATGGCCCCGATACATTACTCTCCCTGCTGGCAAACACATGCATGTGTATTTCAACTTTGGGGTGCACACCTTAATGCAATAGGCTGCGCACACCTATGGGCGGTGTAGGTGGAAGCGGCGGTGGAGGAGGACCAGGGCCGGATTAACAGCATCATGGGCTTGGTGCTGAGGATTTTGAAGGGCCTTAAGGGCCGTGCCTTGCCATGCACCCAGAGGAGGAAGGGTGCAGCCATGCATGCCTAATTCAACATGGGATGCTGTCTCTGAAGCCCATAAACACATCCATGCATCGCCAACTGTCCCTCCTTGTCCGGCCTTCACGCTGTGTGGGGAGGTTCTGAGGGTGCTGCCTGGGGAAGCGAGCATAGAAGCCAGACTTCTGTGTTTACAAGTGACAGAAGAGCGGTAACAGTGAATATGGCCAACCCGGGGCCTATATAAAAAGGTAGGGGCCTGGAGCTGCAGCTCCAATAGCCCCTACATTAATCTGGCCCTGAGGAGGAGGACGAGGTAGCCAACACTGCTTCTTTTCAAAAATTTTAAATGAGGGTACACCCCAAAAGAGTGAGAAAGAGCAAAAATGGAACAATGGGTGGGTAAGGTCGGTATCCATTGCTATTCTGCATAAGGTACGGAAAAGTCCCGTGGGATCCATGCCTGGTTCATTTTAATGAACGTGAGCTTGTCCACATTGTCTCTGGACAGGCGGCTGCGCTTGTCTGTTATAACGCCCCCAGCCGTGCTAAATACCCGTTCAGATAATACACTGGCTGCAGGGCACGCCAGCACCTCCAAGGCGTAAAGGGCAAGCTCAAGCCATGTGCCCAATTTGGAGACCCAGAAGTTGAAGGGGGCAGACCCGTCATTCACTACATGTAGGCGTGTGCACACATACTGCTCCACCATGTTGGTAAAATGCTGCCTCCTGCTAAGACGTTCCATCTGAGCTGCTGGTGCTGCTGTTTGTTGTGGCGTGCTGACAAAGCTTTTCCACATTTCGGCCATGCTAACCCTGCCTTCTGAGGTGCTGGCGGTGCCCTGGTTGCGTTGGCGACCTCCTCCTCCTCTGCCTTGTGCTTCCACTGTGGCCCCGCTGTCAGATGGGAATGCCAGCAGCATGGCGTCTACCAGCGTGCGCTTGTACTCGCGCATCTTGCGATCGCGCTCCAGTGAGTGAATTAAGGACGGTACGTTGTCCTTGTAACGGGGATCCAGCAGCGTGGCCACCCAGTAATCAGCACAAGTTAGAATGTGGGCAACTCGGCGGTCGTTGTGGAGACACTGCAGCATGTAATCGCTCATGTGTGCCAGGCTGCCCAGAGGCAACGAAAGGCTGTCCTCTGTGGGAGGTGTATCGTCCGTGTCCTCTGTATCCCCCCAGCCACGCACCAGTGATGGCCATGAGCTGGCCTGGGTGCCACCCTGCTGTGAACATGGTTCCATCTCCTCCTCCAGCTCCTCCTCCTCCTCATCCTCCAGAACTGTGCCCCTGCTGGACAATTGCGTCCCTGGCGTTTGCGTGTGCAGGAACCCACCCTCGGAGCCCCTTGCGAATGACTGCCCTGAAAGCCTTGGAAATGTTACCTCTTCATCCTCCTCCTCCTCCTCATCCTGTGCCACATCCTCTTCCATCATCGCCCGAATTGTTTTTTCAAGGAGGCATAGAAGTGGGATAGTTAAGCTGAGAACGGCGTCATTGCCACTGGCCATGTTGGTGGAGTACTCAAAACAGCGCAACAAGGCACACAGGTCTCGCATGGAGGCCCAGTTAAATTAAATAGCGGAATAGAAAATATGATCCAAAAAAAGTGTATGTATATCACACGTACACAACCACACTGGGCCCCAATTACTATTGTTTGTACCCCTAAAAGGCTAGATGAGGAGTAGGGGGAGTATGGAACAGGCAGCACCCTCAAACCTTCAGAAGTATGAGATGAACCCCAACAACTTGGAAAGGTGGATCTCTCTCACACGTACCGACACAGACTATCCCGCAATTCAATTGATCCTCAAAGGTTTTTATTGAATAGCGGAATAGGAAATATGATCAAAAAAAGTGTATGTATCTCGCACGTACACAACCACACTAGGCCCCAATTACTATTGTTTGTACCCCTAAAAGGCTAGATGAGGAGTAGGGGGGGTATGGAACAGGCAGCACCCTCAAACCTTCAGAAGTATGAGATGAACCCCAACAACTTGGAAAGGTGGATCTCTCTCACACGTACCGACACAGACTATCCCCCAATTTAACTGATCCCCAAAGGTTTTTGATTAAATAGCGGAATAGAAAATATGATCCAAAAAAAGTGTATGTATATCACACGTACACAACCACACTAGGCCCCAATTACTATTGTTTGTACCCCTAAAAGGCTAGATGAGGAGTAGGGGGGGTATGGAACAGGCAGCACCCTCAAACCTTCAGAAGTATGAGATGAACCCCAACAACTTGGAAAGGTGGATCTCTCTCACACGTACCGACACAGACTATCCCCCAATTTAACTGATCCCCAAAGGTTTTTGATTAAATAGCGGAATAGAAAATATGATCCCAAAAAAGTGTATGTATATCACACGTACACAACCACACTGGGCCCCAATTACTATTGTTTGTACCCCTAAAAGGCTAGATGAGGAGTAGGGGGAGTATGGAACAGGCAGCACCCTCAAACCTTCAGAAGTATGAGATGAACCCCAACAACTTGGAAAGGTGGATCTCTCTCACACGTACCAACACAGACTATCCCCCAATTTAACTGATCCCCAAAGGTTTTTGATTAAATAGCGGAATAGAAAATATGATCCAAAAAAAGTGTATGTATATCACACGTACACAACCACACTAGGCCCCAATTACTATTGTTTGTACCCCTAAAAGGCTAGATGAGGAGTAGGGGGAGTATGGAACAGGCAGCACCCTCAAACCTTCAGAAGTATGAGATGAACCCCAACAACTTGGAAAGGTGGATCTCTCTCACACGTACCGACACAGACTATCCCGCAATTCAATTGATCCTCAAAGGTTTTTATTGAATAGCGGAATAGGAAATATGATCAAAAAAAGTGTATGTATCTCGCACGTACACAACCACACTAGGCCCCAATTACTATTGTTTGTACCCCTAAAAGGCTAGATGAGGAGTAGGGGGGGTATGGAACAGGCAGCACCCTCAAACCTTCAGAAGTATGAGATGAACCCCAACAACTTGGAAAGGTGGATCTCTCTCACACGTACCGACACAGACTATCCCCCAATTTAACTGATCCCCAAAGGTTTTTGATTAAATAGCGGAATAGAAAATATGATCCCAAAAAAGTGTATGTATATCACACGTACACAACCACACTGGGCCCCAATTACTATTGTTTGTACCCCTAAAAGGCTAGATGAGGAGTAGGGGGAGTATGGAACAGGCAGCACCCTCAAACCTTCAGAAGTATGAGATGAACCCCAACAACTTGGAAAGGTGGATCTCTCTCACACGTACCAACACAGACTATCCCCCAATTTAACTGATCCCCAAAGGTTTTTGATTAAATAGCGGAATAGAAAATATGATCCCAAAAAAGTGTATGTATATCACACGTACACAACCACACTAGGCCCCAATTACTATTGTTTGTACCCCTAAAAGGCTAGGAGTAGGGGGAGTATGGAACAGGCAGCACCCTCAAACCTTCAGAAGTATGAGATGAACCCCAACAACTTGGAAAGGTGGATCTCTCTCACACGTACCAACACAGACTATCCCCCAATTTAACTGATCCCCAAAGGTTTTTGATTAAATAGCGGAATAGAAAATATGATCCCAAAAAAGTGTATGTATATCACACGTACACAACCACACTAGGCCCCAATTACTATTGTTTGTACCCCTAAAAGGCTAGGAGTAGGGGGAGTATGGAACAGGCAGCACCCTCAAACCTTCAGAAGTATGAGATGAACCCCAACAACTTGGAAAGGTGGATCTCTCTCACACGTACCAACACAGACTATCCCCCAATTTAACTGATCCCCAAAGGTTTTTGATTAAATAGCGGAATAGAAAATATGATCCCAAAAAAGTGTATGTATATCACACGTACACAACCACACTAGGCCCCAATTACTATTGTTTGTACCCCTAAAAGGCTAGATGAGGAGTAGGGGGAGTATGGAACAGGCAGCACCCTCAAACCTTCAGAAGTATGAGATTGTGTTCACTGTACCCCACAAAGATTGAGTTCACTGCACCCCACAATGATTGTGTTCACTGCACCCCACAAAGATTGTGTTCACTGCACCTCACAAAGATTGTGTTCACTGTACCCCCCAAAGATTGTGTTCACTGCACCCCACAAAGATTCTGTTCACTGTACCCCACAAAGATTGTGTTCACTGCACCCCAAAAAGATTGTGTTCACTGCACCCCAAAAAGGATGTTGTTCACTGCACCCCAAAAAGGATGTTGTTCACTCCACCCCAAAAAGATTGTGTTCACTGCACCCCACAAAGATTGTGTTCACTGCACCCCAAAAAGATTGTGTTCACTGCACCCCAAAAATGATTTTGTTCACTGCACCCCAAAAAGGATTTTGTTCACTGCACCCCAAAAAGGATGTTGTTCACTCCACCCCAAAAAGATTGTGTTCACTGCACCCCAAAAAGATTGTGTTCACTGCACCCCACAAAGGATTTTGTTCACTGCACCCCAAAAAGATTGTGTTCACTGCACCCCAAAAAGGATGTTGTTCACTGCACCCCAAAAAGGATTTTGTTCACTGCACCCCAAAAAGATTGTGTTCACTGCACCCCACAAAGGATTTTGTTCACTGCACCCCACAAAGATTGTGTTCACTGCACACCAAAAAGGATTGTGTTCACTGCACCCCAAAAAGATTTTGTTCACTGCACCCCAAAAAGATTGTGTTCACTGCAGCCCAAAAAGATTGTGTTCACTGCAGCCCAAAAAGATTGTGTTCACTGCAGCCCAAAAAGATTGTGTTCACTGCAGCCCAAAAAGATTGTGTTCACTGCAGCCCAAAAAGATTGTGTTCACTGCAGCTCACACACAGAAAAATGGATGTGGATCACTGACACCTGCCTATCTCCAATCCCACACCACACAGCAATATCGATTGTAGTTTGTAGAACACAGTTTCCCTAAAATTCAGCAGACTCTGTCCCTAACAGGATTGAGAAGAGATCGTAGATCAGGATTGAGTGCAGACCCCACCCCCCACACAGCAATATCGATTGTAGTTTGTAGAAGACACTGACCCTATAATTCAGCAGACTCTATCCCTAAAATGCCTACAACTCGCCCTGCCTAAACACTCCGACCTGTCCCTCAATTCTATCCGGACACAAATGGTTTTTTCCTGCCTATCTTTCCCTAATCAGCAGCCAGCACGTTGATGTGTGCTCTGTCCCTGAATCTAAGCAGCATAATGACGCCGCTGCGGCTGCCTCGAACTTATAAAGACTTGGTCACATGCTTCAGACGGCCAATCACAGCTACTGAGACATTTGCAGGCATGGCTGGGATGGCTTAAGGCACACCAGTTAAACGATTGTTGATTGGCTGTTGAAAGCCCGCCATGAAAAGAGCGCCAAAGCATGCAAAACCCGGAAATAAAACGACCGAACACGGATTTTTACCCGAACATACAGTAAAGTGTCCGTGTCCGTGTTCGGGTACAAAAAATCCAATTATTCGGTACGAACACGAATAATACAGTCCGTGTTCGCTCAACACTATTCATGAATAATTTGCAGTTTAAAATTAAAACTAGCACACACAGTTATTTTTCCAAGTATGTGGAGCTTGCTGCAATTCAGCTTTAAACCTAGACCATGTCATCTTTCATTTGCAGGTTGGTGCAGTTTATATGTTCTCCTTTATAACACCTGTATACCCTTTAGGCTGTAATGAAAAAAGATGGGGTATACCTGCGCTATGGAATGTGTATACAACACAAATACATGCACATAGGTGAAAAAAGGTGGTTGTGCTGCCTCCAACTTACCACTAGGGTAAAAGATAATTGGGGTTTAAGGGTTTGTTGGTTTAGGGCGCTACCACCGTGCACAGGCAATTTTGTGCAAAAACTATAGATTTATTTATTAAAATAACCGTAAAGAGTGTAGAAAGTGCTCTATGCTTAAAAGATTAGTCATTGGGCAAAGATGTGCAAAATAAACAGAAAGTGCAATGTGCTGCAGAGTATAATCTGTTTGCTAAACCAAAATAATTGAAGTGCACTTGTGCTGATATAACCCAATTTGTGTACCAGCTTGCGGGGTACAAGCTGTGAGAAACCAGCTGGTACTGCTTACTAAAAGTGCCAAAGTGCTACAAATAAGTAAATAAAGGAATATTGCTGCAAATACATTTATTGTGATATCCCCATGTTGGGGGTGAAGGAACTTATGATTATAATCGAAAGAGTGATAAGATTCCAATCTGTGCGTAAGTGGCGCCTATATTGTGCGTGCTGGGAGTGCAAGTGCTAATACCCGTGGTAAAGCACTTACCAGGCTACCTCCCTTGTTCCAAATAGGGCTCAGTTGGTGCTTTTCCCACTGTATTACTTTGCCTTTTGTTAGTATGCTGCACGTATGGAGCTCCTGTGTTAGGCTCGGCTGTTTGCAGTTGCTCAGTGATAATCTTCTAGAGAGTCAGTGTACAAAAGACAGAAAAACTTCCATGGTGTAGTAAACTGTATATCGGGGAAAGTTTGGTATAAACTCACTGTTAGGAAGTTCACGTTCAGCTCCTCGGGTGTTCCCAGGTGTTCGGCCATCCGGCGCTTCCGCGTTCCACGGACCAAAACCACCTAACCGGAAGTGACGAATGACGCTGTGTTGCCGCTCTATGCGTTTCGTCACTGCAACGTCATCTGGGGCGGTGCCATTCTACATACTCCTGATGTTTATATAGGCCTCCGTATCCTAGTGACCTTATTGTTTACCTCCGCCATATTGGTAACCTATTTTGAAGTCACGCGGCGGCCATATTGGTACCTTAAAAGCCCTTTTTTACAGGTCAATGTGTTATGGATACGGTAGGCTCATTTCATCATGTGAACTTCCTTAGACAGTGGGTTCCATATGCATTACTCGATTCATACTTCTGAATAATAATAACGGTGCAAGAATTGTGCTTAATGTGCAAACAGAAAGTGCATAAAAGTATGTGCAATATGGACCGATGTCTAAAGTGAGTGAATTAAAAATTAAAACTTACTTTATTAATTTAAAAAATGATATTTAATATAAAATAAAGAAAATTAAAAGCGAGACAAAAAATTCAAAAGTTAAAAAATTAAAAATTAAAAAATTGGACCACTTTGTTGAGGATATAATATATTAACCACTTTACCTCCGCTCACATGGAGGCTACTGCGGCACTTTGCCACGATCCCGTCCAGCGACGTAGACCTACGTCGCTGGACTCCTCCCCCTGTAGGCGGCGCTCGCGCGCTGCCGGAGGCGCGCTCCCGCTGTTTTCATTCACAGCGGGAGTCGGGCCAGGGGAGGAGCAGCGGCGATCGCTGCTGCTCTTACCCGATCGTCGGGGATCGAGTCTGGAGATCCGCCCGCTGTGTGTAAACACAGCGGGCGGATCTCCATAGTGACAGGGAGTGACAGATCGGAGTGTTCAGCATAGCTGGACATCCGATCTGTCCCTGTCTCACAAAGTCACCTCCCCCCCCACACGTCAGTAAGCACCAGGCATACATTAACCCCTCCCTCTCCAATAAAATTAACCCCTTCACTGCCAGTGTCATTTTTACAGTAACAGTGCATATATATAGCACTGATTACTGCAGTAATGTCACTGGTACCCCCAAAAGTGTCAAAAATGTCAGTCAAGGGTCCGATCTGTCCGCCGCAATGTCGCAGTCCCGCAAAAAAAAAAAAAACGCAGATCGCCGCCATTACACGTTAAAAAAAAAAAAAAAAAAATGACAGAAATCTTTCCCGTAGTTAGTAAACGCAATAACTTTTGCGCAAACCAATCAAAATACGCTTATCGTGATTTTTTTTACCAAACATAGGTAGCAGAAAACAAATTGGCCAAAAATTTGAAAAAAATTTGATTTTTACATTTTTTTGGGGGGGAATTTCATATAAAAAAATGTGAACAATATTGTTATTTTTTCAAAATAAACGCTCTTTTTTTGTTTATAGCGCAAAAAGTAAAAATCGCATAGGTGATCAAATACCACCAAAAGAAAGCTCTGTTTGTGGGAAAAAAAGGACGTAAATTTCGTTTGGGTACGGCGTCGCACGACCGCGCAATTGTCAGTTAAAGTCGCACAGCGCCGAATCGCAAAAAGTGGCCTGGACGGAAGACAGCAAAATCCTCCGGTGGTAAAGTGGTTAAAAGGAGGTATTGGTAGAGATAAGGGGGGCTTATGCATATAGTACAGCCTTATAGGGGCATACCTAAAAAGGCATCTAGGAAGGAGGATGAGGATATTGGTTGGTAACCATTAAATGAGGAGGATAAAAAATATGATAAAATTGTGATAGAAACGCGTGATAAAAATCACGATAAACGCATGATAAAAACGCATGGCAAAAACATGTAAAAAATGTGTAAAAAAGGAAGGGGAGACTGGAGAGGATGCAACAAAAAAGTTAATGTATCACGCAACGAGACAAAATGGGTATATCTATTATAAACTCTCCAGGCTGAAGGCCTTAACATAGACATTGACCTAAATTGTTTTATCACTGACTTTTAGGTACCCTTGGGTTTTACCCTGATTTTACCCCCTTTTTTTACACATTTTTTACATGTTTTTGCCATGCGTTTTTAGCATGCGTTTATCATGATTTTTATCATGCGTTTCTATCACAATTTTATCATATATTTTAATTTTTCATTCACTCACAATAGACATCGGTCCATATTGCACATACTTTTATGCACTTTCTGTTTGCACATTAAGCACAATTCTTGCACCGTTATTATTATTCAGAAGTATGAATCGAGCAATGCATATGGAACCCACTGTCTAAGGAAATTCACATGATGAAATGAGCCTACCGTATCCATAACACATTGACCTGTAACAAAGGGCTTTTAAGGTAATAATATGGCCGCGCGTGACTTCAAAATAGGTTACCAATATGGCCGGGAAAGTGTGGTATAAACTCACTGTGAACTTCCTAACAGTGAGTTTATACCACACTTTCCCCGATATACAGTTTTACTACGCCATGGAAGTTTTTCTGTCTTTTGTACACTGACTCTCTAGACGATTATCACTGAGCAACTGCAAACAGCCGAGCCTAACACAGGAGCTCCATACATGCAGCATACTAACAAAAGGCAAAGTGATACAGTGGGAAAAGCACCAACCAAGCCCTATTTAGAACAAGGGAGGTAGCCTGGTAAGTGCTTTACCACGGGTATTAGCACTTGCACTCCCAGCACGCGCAATATAGGCGCCACTTACGCACAGATTGGAATCTTATCACTCTTTTGATTATAATCATAAGTTCCTTCACCCCCAACATGGGGATATCACAACAAATGTATTTGCAGCAATATTCCTTTATTTACTTATTTGTAGCACTTTGGCACTTTTAGTAAGCAGTACCAGCTGGTTTCTCACAGCTTGTACCCCGCAAGCTGGTACACAAATTGGGTTATATCAGCACAAGTGCACTTCAATTATTTTGGTTTAGCACACAGATTATACTCTGCAGCACATTGCACTTTGTTTATTTTGCACATCTTTGCCCAATGACTAATCTTTTAAGCACAGAGCGCTTTCTACACTCTTTACGGTTATTTTAATAAATAAATCTATAGTTTTTGCACAAAATTGCCTGTGCACGGTGGTAGCGCCTCATATACCCTTTAGGCTGTGGCTCCTCACTCAAGTCCGCTTAGGAAGTAGCTTGAACAACAAAATTTGACCTCGACTGAGGTGGGATGTAATCCACATTAGGTGACATCTGGCGACAAATGAAAAACATCTAAAAAGTGAGCAATACCTGGAAGCCAGGAGTTTAGAAGCCTTCAGATCTGCCACAACATACAGGAAGTAATAGCTGCAGAACACACGGCGCTGTATTAGAAGAAACGTAAAACAGATTGCATCCCATACAATTCCTGCTTCATTTTCAGGCAGCTCGCATGCGTCATCCGATGGGATATCTGCAGAGAAGGTCATTTTCACGTTGCATATTGAACACACACTCGCCATAATTCTTAAAAGATCCATCCGCCCAAACCTCCCATGTTAGTTTTGTTAGATGGGAACTTAAAACACCAAAAGGTGACTTACATTTTTCTCAGAAGATGCAAATGAGAGCTCTAGTGTTTTCAGTTATAAAGTTCCTACCTTCATCACCCTGCAGTCTCTTTCTAGCAAAGCTGACGTTTACCTGCTTCCTCCAGCTTCCCACAAATTCCTATTTTCTCGTCAATCTGATGGGCTGCCTCACAGGCCAATAGAAAATAGTAGGAGGCAATTTAGGATCGACAAATTTCAACACTACCAAAAAAACACAAAAACAAAACCCATCTTGCCCAATCAGAATAGCCTGACTGTGGCCTTCTCCAGGTACGTTTTGGCACCTCTATATACCTTCGCTTTACACCTCATTGTTTTTTTTGTTTTTTTTAAAGTGACGATCACTTTAAGATCCAAGGTCTGAATGCTTGCTGTTGCCACTGCAACTGGTTCTATTTTTCTGACAGGATTTGTAATATTATTTTGATTCATTGTGGAAATTATAGAGAATGAGAATAGTGGAAAAGCCCTAAAAGTAGATGAAAACACTACAATAGGCAAGTGCATAGCCTATACCATGGACCTTTCACAGCTGTAGTTGCCAAAAAAATTGAAGGTGTCCAAACTCTCCACAGTCTGCCTATAAATTAACATTATCTTATTTGGGTGGATGAATCAATAACCTACTAAAAGATAAAAAATAAAAAAACCTACTCAAGTCATATCCTTTGATGGTGCAGAACATGCTGAAAGTCTGGATGAGCCAGCAGTTATTCTTCATCAATTTATCCAGGTATACACAAGCTCCAATCTGGAAAAAAAAAAAAAGATTTATTTTTGTATTAGTAGGAAAATAAATGCCCCAACAAGGTGAACAAAAATGCCAAATTTTCCCTGACTAAAACATATTTTTACAACTAACTACACCATTAAATCTTGGTATTTCTGCTGGTCATAAAAATATATTTATCTGCCAGTATTAAAATAAATATGCACTTAATTAATTTCTGGTTTATGCAGTCAGACATAATTGAACAACCAGAATGTGCAAGATGCAGCAAGTCATAATAACCAATTATTGACTGGTTCTCACAAGTAACTTTATTTTGCACATTCTGTTCCCTGCTTGTACTCTTACTGAATAGAGTTTAGCATTTCCTAAAGACATTTAGAGTAGACTTGGGTTTGCCGTGTTAAAAATGATCTTATCAACAACTAAGTGCCCCTGGGTATTTTTTTTAAGGGTTTAAATTACTGAACAAAAAGCCAAGCCAACCCCTATTAACTTAAACCAAAATAAATGTAATATTTAAAAGGTAATTGATGAAAATCATAAGTACATGCCAGCAAAGCAAATTTCGATACAGACAATACAATGCTTGTCCTTGTAAACAATGTTATTTACAGATAGGCCATGCCATGTAAAAAACATTAAGCATACGTACTGAAAGCAGGTTCTTCATGGTGATGGTGAAGGCAGTGTAGACAATCAGATAGTCCCACAGCTTTATCAAATGACGGACAGGTTTCAGCAGAAGGCTGCCCCCAAACAGCATAAAATGAAAACAGGCCATCAGGTATCCCATACACAGGATGTTTATACGGGTTGTTCCGGTGATGAAGATTAGGCATAGCACAAACCAGAAATGGAAGCTGAACACCACCACTTTTGCCATGTCTAGGTAAGACCTGGGTTCAACAAAGCAGAAGTATCTGACTGTGAAAGCAAATCTGTTAAGAGTAAAAATTTCAAGGGGGAGATTTTTGCATTTCTGCTGGGTTGACTAGCTACTAGGATTATAAGGATTAAAATACATCATGTGCACCACTGTCATCACAAGAACACTCTACAACAATTTATCTTAGCAGTGATGGCAGCACACATTCTGTGCTTTAAACACTTTCATTCACCTCTTAGCAGAGTGTACTGAATAGTGGCAGTTTGTCTTTCCCAGGCAAATATCTGCCTGTCTTTTCCTATTCTGAGGCTTTCCATGACTCACCTACAGTGTAGAAAATTAGGAACAGGGCTATATTGGCACAGGTCTCCTGGATCCAAATCCTTACTGATTTCAATGTTGTCCCCAGCCAACATACGGACACAAGCCAGGTTCTCATCCTCAAACACCTGCCACTGCAGGGAGGCAAAGAGCAGCAGCATAGCATCGTCTGTACAAAATAAGGTGTAGTATTAATTATATCCTCACAATATAACATCATCTATGTAACATGAAAAGTTTATTTAACCCAAGACTGAGATCTCACCTGTAGGTACATGCCAGCTCGCTTAAAGTACATGTGAACCCTTACCTTGTTGAAAGAGTGTATCAACGTGCCTTACAAAAAATTATATTTCATATTACATTTGTTAGGGCTCATTCTACGATGAAATGTGGCCCCTGCAATTACAGATTTAACAAGCCAGACTAGCCAGCTGTATTTTGCATTTAGACGACATGTTAAACCACCTGTTGATTCATTCATTCGAACACTTGTCAGTTGGATACTTAGCATTTAGATTACAAGACATGTTGCGTAAACAATTGACACTTGCTTACATTAACACATGACAAGTGTATGCAGCCGGGGCGACTCTGTCACAGGACACAAATTATTATACGGGAACACCTCACATTGACACAAATGCAAGGCCCTTTCATGTATTGTTCTGTCTGATATGTAATTCGACTGATGAACTGTAAAACCGGTTTGGAGCAGTCTTTTCTGTTCAACAAATATGCTTTAAATATGAGCTTCACATGCAATAAAAATTAGTTGTGACTGCACTAAGTTTGAGTGCTGTGTGTCGTCATAACTCCCAGCTGGATGGAGGGTGAATTCATTATCTATTGGGAGGGTAGCAACTGAAGGGCTGTAATATCATCGTGATTGCCTCCTGACGAGATTTGAGCTAACACATGTAAAACAACTCATTCCGTTTAAAAATAAAAATGCAAGGCAAAACATGTGTGTATAACATATATATATATATATATACAGTGGGTACGGAAAGTATTCAGACCCCCTTCAATTTTTCACTCTTTGTTATATTGCAGCCATTTGCTAAAATCATTTAAGTTCATTCTTCTTCCTCATGAATGTACACATAGCACCCCATACTGACAGAAAAACACAGAATTGTTGACATTGTTGCAGATTTATTAAAAAAGAAAAACTGAAATATCACATGGTCCTAAGTATTCAGACCCTTTGCTGTGACATTCATATATTTAACTCAGGTGCTTTCCATTTCTTCTGATCATCCTTGAGATGGTTCTACACCTTCATTTGAGTCCAGCTGTGTTTGATTATACTGATTGGACTTGATTAGGAAAGCCACACACCTATCTATATAAGACCTTCCAGATCACAATGCATGTCAGAGCAAATGAGAATCATGAGGTCAAAGGAACTGCCTGAAGAGCTCAGAGACAGAAATGTGGCAAGGCACAGATCTGGCCAAGGTTACAAAAAGATTTCTGCTGCACTTAAGGTTCCTAAGAGCACAGTGGCCTCCATAATCCTCAAATGGAAGACGTTTGGGACGACCAGAACCCTTCCTAGAGCTGGCCGTCCAGCCAAACTGAGCTATCGGGGGAGAAGAGCCTTGGTGAGAGAGGTAAAGAAGAACCCAAAGATCACTGTGGCTGAGCTCCATAGATGCAGTCAGGAGATGGGAGAAAGTTGTAGAAAGTCAACCATCACTGCAGCCCTCCACCAGTCGGGGCTTTATGGCAGAGTGGCCCGACGGAAGCCTCTCCTCAGTGTAAGACACATGAAAGCCTGCATGGAGTTTGCTAAAAAACACCTGAAGGACTCCAAGATGGTGAGAAATAAGATTCTCTGGTCTGATGAGACCAAAATAGAACTTTTTGGCCTTAATTCTAAGCGGTATGTGTGGAGAAAACCAGGCACTGCTCATCACCTGTCCAATACACTCCCAACAGTGAAGCATGGTGGTGGCAGCATCATGCTGTGGGGGTGTTTTTCAGCTGCAGGGACATGACGACTGGTTGCAATCGAGGGAAAGATGAATGCGGCCAAGTACAGGGATATCCTGGACAAAAACCTTCTCCAGAGTGCTCTGGACCTCAGACTGGGCCGAAGGTTTACCTTCCAACAAGACAATGACCCTAAGCACACAGCTAAAATAACGAAGGAGTGGCTTCACAACAATTTCGTAACTGTTCTTGAATGGCCCAGCCAGAGCCCTGACTTAAACCCAATTGAGCATCTCTGGAGAGACCTAAAAATGGCTGTCCACCAACGTTTACCATCCAACCTGACAGAACTGGAGAGGATCTGCAAGGAGGAATGGCAGAGGATCCCCAAATCCAGCACTGAAAGACTTGTTGCATCTTTCCCAAAAAGACTCCTGGCTGTATTAGATCAAAAGGGGGCTTCTACTAAATACTGAGCAAAGGGTCTGAATACTTAGGACCATGTGATATTTCAGTTTTTCTTTTTTAATAAATCTGCAACAATGTCAACAATTCTGTGTTTTTCTGTCAGTATGGGGTGCTATGTGTACATTCATGAGGAAGAAGAATGAACTTAAATGATTTTAGCAAATGGCTGCAATATAACATAGAGTGAAAAATTGAAGGGGGTCTGAATACTTTCCGTACCCACTGTATATATATATATATATATATATATATATTTTTTTTTTTAAGTATAAGGGGCAGTGCACTGATCATCCCAGTGAATGGCTGTGCGGGAGGGGGGGGGGGCTGTGGCAGCACAAGTCTGATCATTGGAGGACAGGCAGCCTGTTCTCCCAGCACAGCCAGAAAACAGACCACCCTGTGATCGATGGGCTTCTATGCCTAGCATGTTCAGTTTGAAATAGGAAAGCAGGGGGACTGGCAGGATCACCAGGTATTTCACACAAAGGAACAATGCAAAAAGAACAGGATACTTTTTACACAAGTACAGGGTACAACAAACTCATATCAGAAGTATGAAATGCTGGGGTAACATATTTTTCTATTGCCCAAACATTTGTTATATCCTTAGGGGACTCAAGTGACATGATATCCTTACCCCTTGATTCTGAATTCTTCTTCAGAATCACACCAGTATTTTTCCTACTGTAATCGTTAAGGTTATAGCCCCCTTTCTCAACTATTTAACTTGGAGGAACCCTTGAAATAATTTTAATGTCTCTGGGAACCCCTGCTAAAACTGCTAAATCTACATGTAGCTCATGGTATTTTAGTATTATCAGTTAGGTATAGAAAGTTTTAAATAAAAGAAAGAATGTGGCCTACATAAGTGCATAAGATGCCTACCTAAGTGCATAACACCCAGAACAGATCATTTTTATCACCTCCCTGCTCTATAAAACAAAAATTTTCAGTAATAATCATGAAATAAACGTTTTTTGGTGTTCCCCTACAATAGTCAGTGTGGAAGGGACCACTAATTGATGGTTAGTGGAAAATGATCCCCTTGTGGTGGCTTTGGGGGTTGGAGATCAATTGCTCATGGAACCCCTAGCAATCTCAGGGGGAACCCTAGGGTTCCATAAAGACTATACTACACACTGTAATTAATCTCATTTTATTTTCAAACATACTTTAGAAAAAGGCTGGAATGCAATAAACAAACTGGTCATGTTAAGCAACACATATGCAATTTTCACAAGAATTGTTTATATCGATGCCAACTGTGAATTACATACATAGCAGGAATCCGGGATCAGGGGCTTTGGCAAAATCAGGCAGGTAAAGCCACTTGATAAGGTTGGATCTGGGCTTCACTGGCAATATGCGCCATGGATAATCTGTGTGAGAAAAGTAGCCAATGGTTTTTAGAGTAAGCAGTAACATCACAACAAGAAGTATGACCCACCTTCCCCAATCACAGAATGAGATCTAATTTTCATAATTGTTGGACACTAGGAAGTAAAGAAAACCATATTCGAACCTTAATGAAAAGTGGAAAAACTGAACGGATCCAGCTAGCATGACCATATACCACAAAACTTTCTAGATGAAGTTTCTGTAAAGTGATCTTGTAGCTACACAACCAGAGAGCATGAAGAACTCTAAAGAGGGCCAATGGGGAATTTGTTTTGTTTATTGCTGAAAGTCACAATCTCACAAATAACTCTCAAAAGTTATCATTGAAAGTATAGAAATAGCAACCAAACCATAGTCACAGGATTAAGACTCCATTATCTCCAAAAATACTGCTTTCAGGAAATATTGTACCACATATGATAAGGAAGTGTGATGGCACATGGTACTAATGTGAAAAAAGCCAAACAAAATTTCAATTTTATCATGCATTATTAAAAATATGTGGATTTCCGACCAGTGCGGACATTCCTTCAGGTGCCAAACTGATATTTTGTACTGCATTTTATGATCCTGATTTATGTTACAATTGTATTTTTTAGCATACCTTTAAATAAAGAATTTATGAAAAAAAAAAATTATGTGCATTACTTTATTATACACACAGGAAACTTGTGACCATGTCAAGTCCCAAGGAACCTGCTTTTATTACCAAATGTTGCTAAATGTGAACACACAATCTGCAACAACAAACTTAAGAACATTAATCTGTGACATATGCAAAGTACCTCAAGAAAAGTTTGCAGTTTGCGAGAAGCCACGTGGGAGACACAGCAAACACGTGGAAGAAGGTGCTCTGGTCAGATGAGATCAAAATGCTATATGTGGCCGAAAACTAACACTACACATCACCCTAAACACACCATCCCCACCGTGAAACATGGTGGTGGCTGGCAGCATCATGTAGTGGGGATGCTTTTCTTTAACAGGGAGTAGGATGCTGGTCAGAGTTGATGGGAAGATGGATGTAGCCAAATACAGGGCAATCTTAGAAGAAAACATATTAGAGTCTGCAAAAGACTTGAGACTGGGGCGGAGGTTCACCTTCCAGCAGGACAACAACCCTAAACATACAGCCAGAGCTACAATGGAATGGTTTAGATCAAAGCATATTCCTGTGTTAGAATGGCCCAGTCAAGGTCCACACCTAAATCCAATTGAGAATCTGTTGCAAGACTTGAAAATTGCTGTTCACAGACGCTCTCCATCCAATCTGACAGAGCTTGAACTATTTTGTAAAGAAGAATGGGTAAAAATTTCACTCTCTAGATGTGCCAAGCTGGTAGTGACATCCCCAAAAAGACTTGCACCTGTAATTGCAGCAAAAGGTGGTTCTACAAAGTATTGACTCAGGGGGAGATGAATACAAATGCATGCCACACTTTTTAGATATTTATTTGTAAAAAATTTTGAAAACCATTTATCATTTTCTTTCCACTTCACAATTATGTGCCACTTTATGTTGGTCTATTACATAAAATCCCAATAAATACATTTACATTTTTGGTTGTAACATGAGAAAATGTGGAAAATTTCAAGGGGTATGAATAATTTTTCAAGGCACTGTAATTATACTTTTTTTAGCCCTATACTTCCAATATTATTATAGGAATACTTTAAGGGTATGAAAACAACATAGAGTTTATATTCATGCACTGTGCATTCTACTAAAACTGAATAGAAATAAAGTTGACTGAAACTCTTGGAAGTAGTCTTTCTGCTGAAGCATTCCGTTTTTACTTAAAATTGGCACTAACTTGAACAAGAATTTGTTTTTATGATCTGCAGACATGAGCAGTTAAAAAGGACAAATGTACTGCCGAATATGGTTACCTGTGCAGAATGCTGGAGGGATGCCAATACAAAGGAGGTATTGGACAGTCATTATGCTTGCAGTAAAACAGCAGTATCTTGGCCAGACCTCTGCGATGGTTTTTCGACGACGCAGGTACAGTATGTAGAGTAGCCAACCAGCGTGCATGGCAGCATAAAAATCCATCCGTTGTCCAATCACATTTACCGAGATCACAAAACAAACCTGAAAAATTGAGACTGCTTCACTTAGTGTGCTCTATTGCTTGTCTGCATATTTTTAAAACCACAATAAAGTGGACCCATGCACAATTTTAAGATTTTTTTAAAGTCCTGCTAAGATTAAACACTGCGAGATGCAATTTCCTTTATTAGCCAAACGTGTGTCGTACTCTGATTTAGGTTTACATACTAAATGCCAACTTTCTGTGACTCATGGCTAAGCTTCACCAACTTTCATTCTACTGCCTAATGAGGGTGCCTTTACTTGCCATTGGGGCAGTCTTCTTCAGCATTAGAGAATGCCAGTCGTGGCTTGGCTATGAAGTCAGTACCTTATAGCAAAATGTAACAAAAATCAACTAAATCAGTGAGGGGCACAGAAGAGCCCCTTTTTTGTGTAAAAAGTAAGTAAATCTAAATCTGACAAGGTAAATAAAGCTAAATACAGCACAAACACACAAATTTTATTAGCAAGAATGCAGTTAACGTAATAAAGACTGAGCATTCAGATTCCTCCCCAAGCCCAGTTGTGACAGATTTTCCTAAAGCACTATTTTAACCACAAAATCCAATTGTATATTTTTAAGAAGTACAACTTTTTCTGTAAATACCAATTTTTAGGGGAGGCGGGGGGGCTATTTACTAAAAGTGAAGGACACACAATCTGGTGCAGCTGTGCGTAGTAATCATAGTAATCAATTCTAGTTGTTTGTTTTTTTTTTTTTATCAAAGCATACAGTGGTTCTAAAGGCTGAAGGTTTGTTACCTTAATGCATTCTCTGAATTAGTGGAGAGCGCAGGCGGGGGACGTGAGAAGAAGCACACAGCAGTTAAGTATAAAATGTATAAAACATTTAAAATAAGATAAAGAAAAATATCTTTACAATCACTTTAATTGAACAGGCTGAAGTTAGAAGCTGATGGTTACTATGCACAACTGCACCAGAGTTTATGTGCTCCAGTTTTAGTAATTCCCACCCACAGTGTCCACATATCTGTAACTGGCATTAACACATGCGGTGATGTGAATTTGTATTCCTGTGTGCAACCACTAACTGATTAGGTCTTAAAGTGGAAGAAAAACCTAACATTATCTTTCCCTAAAAACGTTAGCTCCCCCACCCTCCTACCTATCCTGCAGCCCCCGGGTAAAAAAGATCTGTGTACTTACCTCTTTTTAATCCACCCTGATCTAGTTACGTGATCCTGCAGCTCTGGCTCCCCTGTGTCAGTGAGCCGCTGCTGCAGGGGAGAGGAGGGATCTTTTTATACAGGGTATGCTGGATACATAGGAGGGGGGGGGGGGGAACATTTTCAAGAACAGTTAGTGTTAGGCTTTTCTTCTAGTTTAACAAGGAAATGAGCACTACTCACATAATATCACAAAATGTCATAGATTATTTCTATTCTACTGTAAGATATGCAGTCATAATATAATAAAGGCTTTAGTATAAATTTGACATTTCTCATTGCATCAGGCACTCCGCTGCCTATTGGCTGCTGCCCACTTTCAAGGAGACAAACCTGGTTGTATTTTATGGCTCCTTGGAAAACCTCAATAGCCCTACTTGGTATGCAGTTTTTCTTTAAGGATGTATTAAATATAATTCTGAGCATTAACAAGTGACCTAAATTGGTTTAGAATTTCATAGGCAAATATTTTTAGACCCAGTATCTCACCTCCAGTCCAAACTTGTAAAAAAAGTAATTGATAAAGTACTTCAAGCAGTTGATAACTCCATCATCAAGATCCTTCCGTGTGATGTTGTCAAAGATGCTTCCAGTGATGGGGGTTGTGAGCTTGTTGTGTACCCGGTAATAAAATTGGTGTCGGTAAACGGTTGCTTCAATAGCCATCAGAGCCAGAACAAGGAGATGATTCTACAAATAGAAAGATGTCTCTTGTATTGGAAAGATTAATTTAAAAGGAGCTGAACCCTGAAGGCTGCATCACACAAAATGGCAGGTAAAGGGCAGCTGATCCTTTCTCCATTAGGAACTGACCCTGACTTGTTCTGCAATAAGTCTGTGTGAGGGTGGCCATCCTGATAGAGGTACAGTGCATCTGGAAAGTATTCATAGCGCTTCACTTTTTCCACATTTTGTTATGTTACAGCCTTATCCAAAATGGATTAAATTCATTATTTTCCTCATAATTTTACAAACAATACCCCATAATGACAACGTGAAAGAAGTTTGTTTGAAATCTTGCAAATTTATTAAAAATAAAAAAAAAACACATGTACATAAGTATTCACAGCCTTTGCTCAGTACTTTGTTGAAGCACCTTTTGCACCAATTACAGCTTCAAGTTATATGAGGAAGAATGCCACAAGCTTGGCACACCTTTGGGCAGTTTCTCCCATTCTTCTTTGCGGGACCTCTCAGGCTCTATCATGTTGGATGGGGAGCGTCAGCACACAGCCATTTTCAGATCTCTCCAGAGATGTTCAATCAGGTTTAGGTCTGGGCTCTGGTTAGGCCACTCAAAGACATTCACAGAATTGTCCCATAGCCAATCCTTTGTAATCTTGGCTGTGTGCTTAGGGTTGTGGTACTGTTGGAAGATGAACCTTCACCCCAGTCTGAGGTCCATAGCTCTCTGGAGCAGGTTTTCATCAAGTATGCCTCTGTATATTGCTGCATTCATCTTCCCCTCGATCCAGGACTGGCCCCAGACATTGTGCTGCCTGGGTCCAAGAATTTAATTCTCCCCCACCCCCCCCCCCCACAAAAAGATCTTGGGTAGGGTAGTATATAGAAAGGCTAGGCCAGTATAGGGGCAAGCTAGGGTAGTATAGGGGCAGGCTAGGGTGGTATAATGGCAAGCTAGAGATGTATAGTCATTTTTGAGCATTACAGCTTATGCAACATTTGGCCATCCAGCAAATCAGCAGCCACTACTAGAAAAATTGATGGACACCCTTTGTTTCCTGTCACACAAAACTAACTTATATTACCTCTCTGTTGCTCTCGCCCAGTGCTCCCACAGTCTTCAGTGCCTAACCTCACACATGCACCATAGCAGAAGAAGGTAGGCTGGGCATAATGCCAGCCACACCCCTTTCTCCAGTTCCACCCAATAGAAATGCAAGCCTTGCAAGTTGCACCCAAACATCGGCTGCTGGAGGAGCTGGTGGGAAAAGGGTCTTCCATTGCTCTACGTCTCCTGTGGGTACCCCAGCCGTGACAGCATACACCTGAGCTCTTCATGTGTGCTTGGGTGTTTAACAGCCAGTGTTAGACTGTCATTTATCCTGTTTGACTGAGTTCACATCCTCTGAGAATGTCATCATTGAATTTGGGAGATCCATAGTACCCACTAATACTACAGAGGCTACCGGAGAGAAAAAAGACACCAGCAGGTACAGGCTCAATTGCGGTCCTATAATTTAGACAGCAATTAACTCTGGTGAGTTTGAATTTTTACTATTAGGTGAAGGCAAGCAATCACGTGTTACACCTGGAAATTACATTTTAGCACTTGGCAACTCCTAGATATTTAATTATATTTTTTAACCACTTGCCGACTGCCTAACGCCGATCTACGTCGGCAGTCAGCCCCTCACAGGCAAAGTGACGTAGGGCTACGTCACTAGCTTGTGAGGGTCTAGGGAGCGAGCGCGCGCCCCCGGAGGCGCGCTCCCGCTCCCGCGTGGTCACGGACCCCCCCGCGCGTGTGACCGGCGGACCCGATGTCCGCCGGTCACTCGGCGATCGGCGGGGGAGAGGGAGAATGTCAGGCAGCTTGTGTAAACAAGCCACCTGTCATTCTCCTTGCTGTTAGGATACTGATCACTCGGATCTAGTATGTAGATCCGTTGATCAGTGTCCATACAGCTCAAGCCCCAGCCAATCACAGTAGAAAGCACGCCCCTAGGGATACACACAGCCCCTCCCTCCCAAATAAAGTTAACCCCTTCACTACCAGTGTATTTTTACAGTAACAGTGCATATATATAGCACTGATTACTGTAGAAATGTCACTGGTAACCCCAAAAGTGTCAAAAATGTCAGTCAAGGGTCCGATCTGTCCGCCCCAATGTCGCAGTACCGCAAAAAAAATCGCAGATCGCCGCCATTACACGTTAAAAAAAAAAAAACAACAAAAATGACAGAAATCTTTCCATTTGTTAGTAAACGCGATAACTTTTGCGCAAACCAATCAAAATACGCTTTTTGCGATTTTTTTTACCAAACATAGGTAGCATAAAACAAATTGGCCGAAAAAGTAAAAAAATTTTGATTTTTAAATTTTTTTTTGGGGGAATTTCATATAAAAAAATGTGAAAAATATTGCTATTTTTGCAAAATTGACGCTTTTTTTTTGTTTATAGCGCGTGATCAAAAAATCGCACAGGTGATCAAATACCACCAAAAGAAAGCTCTGTTTGTGGGAAAAAAAGGACGCCAAATTCGTTTAGGTACAGCGTCGCACGACCGCGCAATTGTCCGTTAAAGTCACGCAGTGCCGAATCGCAAAATACCCCCTGGTCGGAATGGGGGTAAAATCTTCCGGGGCTTAAGTGGTTAAGTGCTGCAATATATTTTTTTGTTATTTATGTTAGCATAATTGCATGCTGCTTTTCTATGACATTTTTGAGCGCTGACATCTTAATATTTTAACTATGAGTATGCGTCTTTAGGGCAGCAGGATGGCCTCTTTACAATGCAGCAGAGCGGCTGCCCCTGGATGACACACAAGACTGCTGTAAAAAAAAATTGTGGGTGTCAATTTGCTGCCCCTCTCAAAGTTCTACCTGGGTTCAATGGACCAAGTGGGACCCATGGTAGGGCCGGCCCTGCCTCGATTCTGACTAGTGTCCCAGTTCCTGCGGGTGAAAAACATCCCCAAATCATGATGCAACCACCACCATGTTTCACTGTAGGGATGGTATTACCCAGGTAATGAGCAATGCCTGGTTTCCTTCAAACATGACAATTGCCATTTAGGCCAAAGAGTTCAATCTTTGTTTCATAAAACTTCAGACGGGCTGTCATGTGCCTTTTACTGAGGAGTGGGCTCTTTCTGGCCACTTTACCAAACAGGCCAGATTGGTGGAGTGCTGCAGAGTTTGTTGTTCTTCTGGAAGGTTCTCCTCTCTCCACAGAGAAAATGATAGAGCTCTGTCAGAGTGACCATCAGATTTTTGGTCACCTCCCTGAGTAAGGCCCTTCTCCCCCGATCGCTCAATTTGGTCGGGCGGCCCACTCATGGAAGAGTCCTGGTGGTTCCAAACTTCTTTCATTTATGGATAATGAAGGCCACTGTGTTCATTGGGACCATTAATGCTGTAGACATTTTTCTGAACCCTTCCCCAGATCTGTGCCTCGACACAATCCTGTCCCGGAGGTCTACAGACAATTCCTTGGACTTCATGGCTTGGTTTGTGCTCTGACATGCACTGGTAACTGTGGGACCTTATACAGACAGGTGTGTGCTGTTCCAAATCATGTCCAGTAAACTTAATTTACCACAGGTGGACTACAATCAAGTTGTAGAAACATCTCAAGGATGATCAGTGGAAACAGGATGCACCTGAGCTCAATTTTGAGTGTTATGGCAAAGGCTGTAAATACTTATGTACATATGATTTTTTTTAGGAAAATAATGAATTTAATCCAGTTTGGTGTAGCCTGGTCGCAAGGCTAGTGTTGTTCAGACTGTTGTTCTGTTAATAAAGTTTTACAAAGTATTGACTTGTGAATTAGGGGAGATGTAGTTCTGAGAGGAGCAAGGACCATGGGCTGCCCGGGTGATTGGACTCTTCTCCCAGGGAGCAGTGTGAATCGAGGAGCCTGCTGAGAGTGTCTTTATAAAGGTGGGTGGGACCAACACTCGCTCTCTTGCCCCGAGGACAGCACGCTGTGAGGAGGGATAGAGCTGCTGCGTAGCGCAAAAGGGTAGGCCGGAGGCCTAGCGAGGACACCGGAGTCAGAGTGAGCAGTGTGTGTGGAAGGATCTCGGTAGTGTGACTGGTGGAAGGACGCCCTGAGAGGCCGTGAGTGTCGCTAAGGAGAGAGGGACGTTGCTGGAAGTGGACTGTGGAACAGAGTTCATCACATTGGGTGAGAGAAATCCAACTTAAAGTAATTACTATACTTCTAGACTGAGCCAGGGCGGGACTGCAGAGCTGTTCTAGCAGATGGCCATATTAATCCTAACAGTCGCCGCAGGACACTGAAGCTCCGCATAGTGCGTGGCGGTTTAGAAGGCCTTGCCCATCCTTTCCAGTGCTAGATAGACTGCCAACTGGGGAGTACAGAAATCTATCTTCTCCCTTTTCTGTTTGGATTACAATTACTGGTTATTACCGTGGGGATTACAATTAATCAATCACCTTTACTGTGGATTACAAATACTTTCTTTTGATTGGCTGAGGACACCCTTGCCGGCGATGACTAGCGAGGCCTCGGTCATCCAGGAGACTCTTGCAATCTAGCGTAAGGGGGCCCCCGATAGTATACAGCATGCAGTCTCATAGTCAGCTTGGTGCAGATATATTAGAACTGCTAAGAAGTTATTAATAGTAGAATTATTCTTTAAATACTGTCAAATCTTGATTTGTGGTCGCTCTCGCATCACACTTAAGAAATAGTGTATTTACAAAATTACAAAGCATTAATCCTCCAGAATATATCAATATATATGTTAGGATTGTTCTTTTGATCCTGAGTGCTGACCCTATTTAGTCACAGGATTGGGGATTCAGGATCTATTTTGTCATGAATGTTCTTGTATTAATTGTTTTATTGGTAGTTTGTGCATTTTCCAAAACTCAAGCTAAAGATTAGTAAACCTGATCCTTTATTGCAAACTTTGGTGGTTTTCAATAATTTACAATGACAGAACCTATAGTGTCAAGTGGGTTGGACAAAGTTCAGGGCAATCGAAGTAAGGAGGATGTGTCTACACTTAGCCACTCCCCAGGGGGCAGGGCTACATTGAAATAAGGCTGTAACATAACAAAATGTGGGAAAAGTCAAGCACTGTTAATACTTTCTGTATGCACTGTTTGCCAGAGTCTCCTGCAAGCAGGGCAGTGAGCAATACAGTGGTGATAACTCACTCAAAATCTCTTGAGGCTAGAAGGCAGAGGCAGCAGTGCCTTAGATCTCACATTGCTATTATACAGCTATGAGACTATAGGCACATTATGGAGACTATAGGCACCCCCACATATCAGGAAGTGCCCTACAATTTTTTTAAGAGGAATTCAAGACAAAAAGAGTACATTTTCAGGGTACTGCTTAGGTACAATTAACAATTCCAGATTTTCCCTCAAACATAGTAAATATTCACTTGAATTCTTTTTTACACTATGTATACCGGAGTCCTCTATTTTAGGAAGCAAACCCTACAGCCTGAATATCAATTTACTAGGAAATCAGGAAATCATAGTGTTTTATCCACTCAGAATGTCACAGTTTCCTTGTAAAAATGGAGGGATGTGCGATCCAGCAAGCTTTGAGATGACATGTATACATAAAATATGAGAAGGGTGCATATGTGTGATACATATCTGGACTCATTTATGAAACTGTCAAACTAAAGAACTGTTGTCCTCAAAACAAATCAAAGACTTGTGTTCATTTCTCCCTTCTCTGAGGAAATCAAACTGGTTTTTAAGAACAAAACAGACTGCTTCAGACAAGGTTTCCTTTAGATACTTTCTTAAATGGGAATGCCCACACGGCTAAGGCCTTCACATGAGCATACTACAACCTACACCTATATAAGGGCCATGTTTGCCCTCGTGTTAAGTTGGAAGGAGCGTCTTTGTCCTTGCAGTCGCTGCATCCCAACTGACATGAAAGGGACTGTATACAGGGGGATGCATGGAACATCTGTGCATCCCCATGAGGGAAAAACACAGCATTTGCATGGGTGTACGCTGTAGTATGCCTGTGTGAATAATGCCTAAGGGGTGCAGCTGTTCATAGACCCACAAGACTGACAGATTCCAACCAGGGGAAGTGAACATAAGGTATCTAAGTGTTAAATCATGTGTGTTGAGAAGCTTCACATTCACTTTGCTCACAGGAAGAAGAAAACTATACAGGATCCAACTCAGTTTAGAGGATAACTAGACACAATGGGGTTGATTTACTAAAGGTAATTAGGCAGTACTCTGTGCAAGGTAATTTTCACTTAGCTTGGTCAATATGATGTAAATTCACAGAATACCCAATAACATGCAAGGGAACTAAAACACAACAATATTCTTGTTTGTATATGATTGGACATTGAAAGCCAGCTTTACCTCATTCACTAAGCGAACATAAAAATTCTCTTGTTAAGTGAATAACCTATTTGCCTTTAGTAGATCAACCGCAATTCATTGATATGATCACCCTGCACCAAGGATAACATTACCTCAACTGCTCTTAATTCAGAGTTTGCTCTCCAAGCATACTGTATATAAAAAATTGGCAGGGAACATAAATCTTACCTGGAGACAGGGCAAAACACTCTCTGCACATTTACGCAGACCTCCACACCACAAAGCAGGGTCCACAGGTGCCACATATAACACAGATTTCTGTAAAAGCTCATCCGAAATTGGACTGTAGAGACTCCCATTGCGGTATAAGCCCTAAGAAGGAACAACAATCACACTAAGCATTGAAATATATGATATAAAAGACCAACAAATAATTTTGAGGTATGGATGTTGTAAGGTTCTGTCAGAGCTTTAATTTGGGGCAAATTTAATTTTTGGCCAGTAACTTAGGCTCCTAGTTTATATGCATGATGCTTATTCGTCTGCTTCCATCCCTTCTGAATAAGCACTTATGTTCTTCAAGTAAGTTCATGCATTGCAGATTTGAGTAGAAGTTGGTAGAACAAAATAACCCAGTACCCATCTACGTTGTTGGAAACAGAACTATGAAATAGACTAAAGAAAGTTTTCCGAAGACCCCAGAATAAATATAATCAGAGTGGGTAAGCCGAACAGCACCTGCTAATAACTATGTGAGCTTGAGTACTACTGGAAATTAAATGAAAAGAAAACCCTCCACTGATATTTCAGAGCCTAAAAATAAACTGAATTTCAATAAGGCGTTTATGAACTATCCCTGGAGAGCCCCTTTTAAATGAGTTGGGGATAATGACCCAGTGCTTGATTACTGACCACAACCAAATCACCCCTATAAATAACTGCTGAACTTCCACTGTTTCAATGGAAACAGTATTGTGTCTACTGACCTCGGTGCAGTTGGAGGAATACTCAAGTGGTTTAACAAATTTCAACTGATACATCATTTTGCAGATAACCATCACACAGGACCATATGGTAGAGATGTTGGATGCATATGGACGGAGATGTGAATATGGAAGAGCAAATACCCAGGGCATGAAGAAAAGACAATTCATCAGAGACACCTGAAAACACAACACAACAAGGTCTGTACTTTGTTATTATATAGGTTCATTCCACACAATCGGACCAAACGGTACACCTATCCGTTTTTCAGGCAGATGTGATCAGGCCACCCATTTTCCTCTATCGGGAGGTGAATGTCAAGGGACATGTGTTCGCTGACATCCAATAAAATCCACTGAAATCAGAGGTTCGCCATCCGTCCAGCGATCGTATGAAAACGGACAAGCTGTCCATTTTCACCTGATCTCCCCATAGAGGAGAGCGGGACCCTGACAGGTCCATCTCTGCACAGTGAGCGGAGGGGGACCTTTTGTCATCCGCCTGCTCAGCAGGGATCAGCGGAGGGATCAAAACATTGTCACCCTGTGTCAGAGATGTATAGTAACTAAGTAGAACTACTTCACTACTGTACTTAAGTACCGAAAGGCGGTATCTGTACTTTCCTAGAGTAGAATTTTTTTCTCCTACTTCCACTTTGACTTCACTACATTTTTTCGATGATTTCAATACTTCTACTCCAATATTTTTTTTTTTTGTGCTGCATAGTTACTCGTTACTATTATAAAAATTACCACTGCCAGAACAGTAGATGGCAGGTTTCATGGAGCTCAAAACATGTGTATTAGCAGCGCATACGAAAATAAATGCTACTGTATGTATGAATAAAAGCTGCATTTGAAATAATAAAAAACAATATGATGTTCAAACTTTTGACTTCTTTCTTTAATAACTACATAACACAGTACTTCTACTTTTACTTTCAGTACTTGAGTAGCAATTTTGTTTTCAAAACTCCTGGTACTTTTACTTTCAGTACTTGAGTAGCAAAATTTAAAAAAAAAATACTTGCAATACTTAAGTACAAAAAATGTTGAATACTTTAGTACTTCTACTCAAGTCATTTTTTGATTGAGCACTTCCACTTCTACTCAAGTCACTTTTTGATCGAGCACTTGTACTTTTACTCAAGTATGGGTTTCGAGTACTTTATACAACTCTGCCCTTTGTGAAAGGGGCCTAAAAGGGTTCTTCAGCATTTTTTAGGACAGAGGAATACCGGCCTAAACAATAAGCTGTTATTAGGGCCAATTAAAGGGGTTGTAAAGTCAGAAGGAGCATCCTCCCCAGCACCCCTTAATACTTACCTGAGCCCCATCACTGTCCAGCGATGTCCACGAGTCCCTCAGCCATTCTAGAATCTCCCTCCTGAGTGACTAAGACACAGCCACGGCACCATTGGCTCCCATGGCTGTCAATTAAAGTCAGTTAGCCAATCAGGAGAAAGAGGGGGCCGAACTGAAGCTCTGTGTCTGAATGGACACATGGAGCTGCAACTTGGCTCGTGTGTCCCCATAGCAAGCTGCTTGCTGTGGGGGCACTCAACAGGAGGGAGGGGCCAGAAGCAGCGAATAGGGACCTGAGTGGAGGAGGATCCAAGCTGCTTTGTGCCAAACCAACTACACAGAGGACGTAAGTATAACATGTTTATTTATTTTTTTGTAAAAAACTGGACTTTACAATCATTTTAAGAGCTTTAAAAAAGGTGAGCGCCTCTAAGTCCTAAGGACTCCTCTAAACTGTTTTCTAACAGACTCAATAAGTTCCCCACCCTCTCAATAGGGGATCTTAATTCTAACTGAAAATGGAAACCTCAACTTTACTGATAACAGACACATACAGGTGCATCTTAAAAAAAATAGAAAAATTAGAGATATATTTCAAGCATTTATTTCTTTAATTTTGGGTATTATGGCTTACAGCTAGTGAAAAGCCAAAATTCAGTATCTCAGAAAATTAGAATATTGTGAAAAAGTTCAATATTGTAGACTTATGGTGTCACACTTTAATTAGCTAACTAACCCCTTAGCGCGGACGGAATGCAAGTATGCGGCCTCTGCTTTAGGGGGTTGTATCGGGGTGATGCCTGCAGCTAGGGGCATCACCCCGGTACCGTTGTTTATAGCCAATGGTCGGCTTTTTCTAATGACAACTGATGCGGCTCAGCAGCTGCTGGGCTGTCATTACAAGGAGCGGGAGGGGATGTCCCTACCTCCCGCTGCCTTTCACGGCTCGCCCGGGTCTCCCGTCCCACCAGGAAACCCGAGCGACCAGCCGGCGTGTCTGCCGGCTGGTCGAAGACCCGAACAGAGCCCAATTCAGCTCTGATTGGGTCTTCGATGTAAAAACCCATGAGCGATGTCATGACATCACTTCCGGGTACTGGAGCCTTAAAGGCGCCCGATTTAAAAAAAAAAATGACAGCAATCAAAAACGGCCAAACTTGCCATTTTGAATGCTTTTAAGTGCAGAGAAGGAAATTGGGGTCTTTTAGACCCCAGATGCCTCCATAAAGAGCACCTGTCACTGCCTATTACTGTCACAAGGGATGTTTACATTCCTTGTGACAGCAATAAAAGTGATCAATTTTTTTTTTTTAAATAGTGTAAAAAAAAAAATAATTATTAGGGAAAAAAAATTAAAGCGCCCCATCCCTCTGTGCTTGCACGCAGGAGAACGCATATGCAAGTTGCGCCCGTATATGAAAACAGTGTTCAAACCACACATGTGAGGTATTGCCGCAATCTTTTGAGTGAGAACAATAATTCTAGCACAAGACCTCCTCTG
Source organism: Pelophylax lessonae (assembly GCF_965119305.1). Classification (NCBI taxonomy): domain Eukaryota; kingdom Metazoa; phylum Chordata; class Amphibia; order Anura; family Ranidae; genus Pelophylax; species Pelophylax lessonae. Next base: position 192,077,728 of record NC_138778.1, read on the forward strand.
TAACGCTAAACTGGTAACCGTTAAAAGCATTGTAAAACGCTTATGGAGATTTTTACGTACCGAAGTTTGTCGCCATTCCACGTGTGCGCAATTTTAAAGCATGACATGTTAGGTATCTAATATCATCATTCACATTATTCCAAAAAATTGGGCTGTTACTCTTTTTTTTTTTAATTCATGAAAGTGCATTTCTTCCCAAAAATTGCATTTGAAAAACCGCTGCGCAAATATTGTGTGACCTAAAATACATTTGCAACATTCGCCATTTTATTCTCTAGGGTATCTGCTAATATATATATATTTTTTTTTTATATCTAATGTTTGGGGATTCTAAGTAATTTTCTTGCAAAAAATACTGATTTTAACTAGTAAGTAACAAATGTCATAAAAAGGCTTAGGCTCCAAGGGGTTAACTCGAAACACCTGTAAAGGTTTCCTGAGCCTTTAAGGCTCGGTTCACATATATGCGATGCGGGAAGGCTGCGAATTCGCAGCCTGTTCCCGCATCGCACACGCACCCCCGGCAGTTCACACTGCCATATGCGATACGCTGGGGGTGTCAATGTAATCTTAACGACACCCCCAGTTTGATCGCATATCGCAGTGCGATCGTGCAGTTCGCACAGGATCGGATCGCACAAGTGTGAACCGCTGTGCGATCCGATCCTGATGCGGCAGCAAAAATGCCTCCTGTGCGTGTTTGCTGCGGGTGCGATGCGAATTTAGCCATACAAACTGTATGGCTAAACTCGCACCGCACAGCTGATCGCATGTCATGTCGGAGCAGTGCGCTCCGACATGACATGCGAACCCCGCACACGCAGTAGTGTGAACCGGGGCTTAATGGTGTCTCAGTCTGGTTGAGAAGGTTACACAGTTATGGGGAAGATTGCTGGCTTGGCAGTTGTCCAGAAGACAGTCATTTTCACCCTCCACAAAAGGTCATTGCTAAAGAAGCTGTCTGTTCACAGAGTGCTGTATCCAAGCATATTAATGGAAAGTTGAGTGGAAGGAAAAGGTGTGGAAGGAAAAGGTGCACATGCAACAGGGATAACCATAGCCTTGAGAGGATTGTGACGCAAAGGCCATTCAAGGATTTGGGAGAGATTCACAAGGAGTGGACTACAGCTTCAGTGCTTCAAGAGCCACCACACAGAGACGTATCCAGAACATGGGCTACAACATCAGAACCATCTTACCTGGGCTAAGGAAAAAAAGGACTGGACTGTTGCTTAGTGGTCCAAAGTCCTCTTTTCGGATAAAAGTACATTTTGCATTTCATTTGGAAATTAAGGTCCCAGAGTCTAGAGGAAGAGTGGAAAGGCACAGAATCCAAGTTGCATGCGGTCCAGTGTGAAGTTTTCACAGTCAGTGATGATTTGGGGAGCCGTGTCATGTGCTGGTGTTGGTCCACTGTGTTTTATCAAGTCCAAAGTCAGCTCAGCCCTCTACCAAGAAATTTTAGAGCACTTCATGCTTCTCTGTGCTGACCAGCATTATGGAGATGATGATTTCATTTTCCAGCAGGACTTGGCATCTGCCCACACTGCCAAATGTACCAATACCTGGTTTAATGATCATGGTTTTACTGTGCTTTAGTGGCCAGCAAACTCGCCTGATCTAAACCCCATAGAGAATCTGTGGGGTATTGTCAAGAGGAAGATGAGAGACACCAGACCCAACAATGCAGACAAACTGAAGGCTGTTTTCAAAGCAACCTGGGCTTCCATAACATCTCAGCAGTTCCAGAGGCTGATTGCCTAGATGCCACACTGCATTGATACTGTAATTCATGCAAAAGTAGCCCTGACTAAGTAATGAGTGCATACTATACATGGACATTCTTTTCAGTAAGCAAACATTACTGTATTAACCACTTGCTGACCGCCCGCCGCAGCTGGCTCGAATGTGCGAACCGCCGTACCTGTACGGCAGTTCGCAGGAGCGCTCCTGGGGGGCCACCGTGCACCGTAGGCAGCGTGTGCCCACCCCCACTTAGCAGCAAGGATGCCGATCCACGGGGCGGCAGCCGCGATTGCCACCGGGCACCCGCGATCGCTCCCAGCTGAGAGAGAACGACGATCTGCTGTTGTAAAGACAGCAGACCGTTGACCTCTCTGAAATGATCACAGAGGTCCGGTGATCCTCCTATATAGGATCACAGGTCTCTGTGCTCATTTCACAAATCCCTTCCCCATACAGTAGAAAACACACCCCCTAGACTCACACTTAACCCTTTGATCACCCCTGGGTTAACCCCTTCCCTGCCAGTGTCATTATTACAGTAACAGTGCATATTTTTAGCACTGATTACTGTAGTAATGTCACTGGTCCCCCCAAAAGTATCAAAATTGTCAGTTAGGGGTCCGATCTGTCTGCAGCAATGTCATAGTCCCGCTAAAAATCGCAGATCGCCGCCAAAACTAGTAAAAAAAATAAATAAAAATGACATAAATCTTTCCCCTAGTTTGTAGACACGATAACTTTTGCGCAAACCAATCAAAAATACGCTTATTGGGATTTTTTTTATCAAAAATATGTAGCAGAATACAAATTGGCCTAAAAGGATGAAAAAATTTATTTTAAAATATTTTTTTTTGGGGAATGTTATATAGCAGAATGAGTAAAATATAGTTGTTTTTTTTTTTATTTATGTACAGCGTCGCGCAATTTTCCAGTAAAGTAATGCAGTGGCGAATGACAAAAAATGGCCTGGTCATTAAGGAGGCTGATCCTTCTGATCCAGAAGTGGTTAAAAATCCTTTTTTTTTTGGTTGAAATAATATAAATATGTGCTGCGCAAGCTTATATTAATAATAAATTTATTTAAACAAATAATGAATATGTAGTGAAAAATGTGTATCACTCTGTGTAGAAAAAATATATATATGTGTATCAACAGTTGTGCACTGATTAAATCCAATTTAAACACAATTAATATTTCTCTATATGCAATATAACCATACAATGAATATTCAAACACATATAAATCATGCAAAGTGACGTAGTGAATTAGTGTCCAATTCCTTATGCCTGGTATCCAAATTATTTTTTTCAAATATAGAGTTTATTGAATACAGCTGGATACAGGCACTACAAAAGTAACATACATTAGGGTTATGGCAGAATCATGTCAAAAGATATCAACAGAAATAGCAGTGCAACCTGCCTGTCCGAAGCCATCCAAGAAAGGTAAAAATGAGGAAGGTCCGCACACTAGGAGGCTAGGTATAATAAAACACCCCTTAAGTGTTATAAAAAGGAGAACCCTTTCCGGCATGTAATGTTTTACCCTAGTTACCAGAAGGATGGTTCACAGGTGAGACCCTAGTGAGACGCTCAGAAGAGAGACAAGAAAGGGTAGCAAAAGAAAAAAGGGAAAAGAGGAGGAACGAGGAAGGAAGAAGGGGAAGAGTGAGAGGGGAGGAGGAGAGGGGGGAAGAGGAAGGGGGGGAGGGGGGCCAGCATCCCCCACGCCACAAGCCACTCCGCCACCGAGTCCCGGGTCGCCCCAGTCCGGGACGCCCACAGATATATTCATTCCGTCAATAGACGAGCCCCCTCTCCGGAAGTTTCAAAGAGATCCCAGATCCTCCACTTGTCCGCATGTTGGTCCCCTTTATGTCGGGACGTCGTGATCAGGTTAACGTCCTCAATTCTCTGAAGCCAATGGGGGGGCCGATTGTTTCCACAGGAGAGTTATGCATGCCCTGGTGGAATTCAACATGGGGCAGAGTAGAGACTTCTTAAAAGTCCCGGGTGAAATGTCCAATACCTGAAGCAAAAATAAAGCTGGATCATCTGGGATTGCTCTATCCGTGAACAATGCCAGTATTCTCCGAACCTCCCCCCAGAAGTGTGGCAACAGAGGGCAGGGGATATCCAAATTATAAAAGTGTCCAAACAAAGTATGCTCCTCTGTATGGAGATTAAATCCTAATCACCAGTGCTCAAATATGGTCATGAGCAAATTTGATTTTACCTCCAATCTCTATGCCCCCCCCCCCTTCAGGTGGGTGCCTCACCTTTATGCCTGTGACCTCGCACTAAAGCTTGGTCAGTAATGGCCTTGTGCTCAATCCAATAGATATGGATGCAGGGTTGCTTTTTCTTAAATGCTGTCAGGGTGCTCCTATCCCTCACGGATGGCTCACATGGATAGGAAGAAAGATATACATGGTGAAAGTAACGTCTTGTAAATGGACTTTATTAAAAATAAACGTATTGCACTTACATTTAATTGGTGCTTGCAGCGCACCACACTATAATGGCTATTTTGCAAATAGTGGCTCAGAAGCTCAGGCGGAGGTCTCCAACTGTTCTGGTTTATCTCAGTGAGCTGTGAAAATGCTTTCAGCCGTACTCACATTCCAACGTATGGCCCCTCCCCCACAGGTATCGACACAGGGCTCTTGCGTGTCCTCATCAGGGGGAAATGTTATTTTAATTTCATATTTATATTATTTCATTCACAACACACTCACAACAAGGGAGTGATCAGTGCTAGCGGCATCCTAAAATTTACACCACCAAAGATTGCTCGAAGTCCCATTTAAATTCCCTTTTTTTGGTCTATGTAATATTCTCATTTTCTGAGATACCAAATTTGGGTTTTCGCTAGCTGTAAGCCATAGTCATCAAAATTAAAAGAAATAAATGCTTGAAATATATCACTCTCTGTGTAATGAATCTATATAATATAGGAGTTTCACCTTTGGAATTTAATTACTGATTACTAATAAATTAACTTTTTGATGATATTCAAATTTTTTTGAGATGCACCTGTACAGTGGGGAAAATAATTATTTGATCCCCTGCAGATTTTGTAAGTTTTCCCACTTACAAAAAAATGAGGGGGGCTATCATTTTTATCATAGGTGTGTTTAAATGATAGAGACCGAATATCAACCAAAAAATCTGAAAAAAACACATGAAACAAATGTTATAAATTGAGTTGTAGTTCAGTGAGTAAAATAATATTTGATCCCCAAGCAAAACATGACTTAGTACTCGGTGGAGAAACCCTTGTTGGCAAGCACAGAGGTAAGCGGTTTCTTGTAGTTAGTGACCAGGTTTGCACACATCTCAGGAGGGATTTTGGTCCACTCTTTTTTACAGATCTTCTCTAAATCCTTAAGGTTTCTTGGCTATCGCATGGCAACTCGAAGTTTTAGCTCCCTCCATACATTTTCTATGGGATTAAGGTCCGGAGACTGGCTAGGCCACTCCATGACCATAATGAGCTTCTTTTTTAGCCACTTCATTGTTGCCTTGGTGGTATGTTTTGGGTAATTGTCATGCTGAAAGACCCATCCATGACCCATCTTCAGTATTCTGGCTGAGGGAAGAAGGTTCTCATCCAAGATTTTACAATACATGGCCCCGTCCATTGGTCCCTCAATGCAGCAAAGTTGGTGTATACCTTTAGCAGAGAAACAGCCCCAAAGCATAATGTTTTCACCTCTGTGCTTGAATGTAAGGATAGTGTTCTTAGGGTCATAGTCAGCATTTTTCTTCCTCCAAACACGGCTAGCTCCCCTCTAGAAGAAGGCATATGTACAGTCATGCCAATGAACATCTAAATGGTTCGAAGAAGGATTGTTGGGAGCAAGTGCTATGGTCAGATGAGACTAAAATTGAGCTCTTTGGCATTAACTCGAATCGCCGTGTTTGGAGGAAGAAAAATGCCATCCCTACAGTCAAGCTAAAAGGTGGAAACATGATGCTTTGAGGCTGTTTCTCTACTAAAGGTACAGGCAGACTTTGCCACAATGAGGGGCCAATGGACGGGGCCATGTATTGTAAAATCTTGGATGATAACCTTCTTTCCTCAGCCATAACACTGAAGATGGGTTGTGGATTGGTCTTCCGGTATGACAATGACCCAAAAAATACTGCCAAGGCAACAAAGGAGTGGCTCAAGAAAAAGCACATTAAGGTCATAGAGTGGCTTAGCCAGTCTCCAGACCTTAATCCTATAGAAAATTTATAGAGGTAGCTGAAACTTTGGGTTTCCAAGAGACAGCCAAGAAACTGTAAGGATTTAGAAATGATCCGTAAAGAAGAGTGGACAAAAATCCCTCCTGAGATGTGTGCAAACCTAGTCACCAACTACAAGAAATGTTTTACCTCTGTGCATGCCAACAAGGGTTTCTCCACCAAGTACTAAGTCATGTTTTTGCTTGGGGAATCAAATACCTTTTTTACTCACTGAACTGAAACTTCATTTATAGCATTTGTTTTATGTGTTTTTTTTTTTTGGATTTTTGGTAGATATTCTGTCCCTAACATTTAAAATACACCTATGATAAAAATGATAGACCCTTCATTTCTTTGCAAGGTGGCAAACTTAAAAAATCTACAGGGGATCGAATAATTATTTTTCTCACTGTATATGTGATTCTATCAAGGACAGCAGTGAAATTATTAAAGTTCACCTCTGCCCAGAATATGGACATTAAGTTATTACATACAGCATTCTTGAAGAGGAGCTTCAGTCTGGGAAAAAAAATGTAAAAGTCAGCAGCTACAAATACTGTAAGTGCTGACTTTTAGCATAAGGACACTTATCTGTCCAGGAATCCAACGATATCGGCCACAAAGGGGCCGATTCTTTAATCATCTTCACTAAAGGAAACAGGCAGTGAAGTCTTCAAGCTTCACAGCCGGTTTCTACTGTGAATGCATAAGCCACGCTGCACTTTCTGAATGGTCCCATGTGTGTCCCAGAAGGCAGTAAGGGGAAGGAGAATGGACCAGAAATGCTCAGAGATCGCCGCGGCGATCTTACACATTAGTGGGAGTGGGCACCTGGCAAAACCAGGAACCTGCTCCAGCCTACCCCCCAAAAAGTCATCACGCCGGAAGATCCTTTGGACGGCTAGTACGGCTCACCCTGCGTTCCACCCTGCGGTCCCAGCCTCAGTTCCATGCCAGTGACACCACTCCACTTCCTGCCGGACAGGAACAGGAAGGACTAAGAGGAACACGGACCCCCAGCAGTGATCCCATGCTGTATATGGATGCCGGAAGGACCCACCTTACCTACATTTACTTACCCTGATGTAAGTTTTTAATGTATCTTGACAATTAAATACTACAGTCTTTACTCAGAGGCGCCTGTTTTTCTCTCTTTGTACCCCCCAAAATGTGCCAAATGTGGCAATTGAGGGAGGGTGTGAACAAGTGGAGCTTCCCCTTTTGGGCGAAGCTGTGCTTTAACAAGCAGTAAAAGAGCTTTAAAAAAAAAAAGCCATCCCTGCTCTCTCCAGCTGCTTGTAATGTAAGATCTTCAAAGATCACAAAAAAACTCTAAAGTACAGTTTCAGTTGTGTATATGGGTGGTCTGATCAGATCTGCCTGTTAGTTTTTTAGGAGGTTCTGAATGTAAGCTCTGTGTTAGTCTAAGGGCAAACAGATGTATATGGATGTGCGTTTGTTTGAGTCCCTCTAGGTTAAAAAAAAAAAAATTGATAAGGTATGCGTCATTTTCTACTCAGCCTGCCCATAGACCTAACATGGGTCCATTAAGCTCCAGGAAGATGAAACTTAACACACACAGATGTCACAAAAGTAAAATCTTTGCCATCCAGCTCAGAATCAGCAAGGGATCTGTTTACAGATTTCCTGCTGGTCAAAACAGATAGGACTAGTATGAAAGGGCCAGAAACACATGTCGTTTGTTTACATTAGAGGGCTGACAGGCTGCCAAGATCAGCTCTTAACAAAGAGTTAGGGTCCTTTCACACGGGCTTTCCGCCCAGCGGACTTCGTTTTGCTCAGCGGGGATCGATCCGCCAATCCCCACTGAGCAGGCTGATGACATGTCCATCTCCGCTCTGCGTGCAGAGAGAGACAGACCTGTCAGATCCCTGCTCTCCTCTATGGGGAGATCGGATAATAACGGACCATCTGTCCGTTATCATCCAATCCCATCCACTCCGATCCTCCAGACAGATGGAAAATAGGGTTTCCACCCGTCTGGATTTCATGGACTGGTCCGGATCGAATAGCGGCGGGTGTCAGCGGAGATGTCACTACTGACATCCGCTGCTCCATAGGCAGGGCCGGATTAAGAGCATCATGGGCTTGGTGCTGAGGATTTTGAAGGGCCTTAAGGGCCGTGCCTTGGCATGCACCCAGAGGAGGAAGGGTGCAGCCATGCATGCCTAATTCCACATGGGATGCTGTCTCTGAAGCCCATAAACACATCCATGCATCGGCAACTGTCCCTCCTTGTCCGGCCTTCGTGCTATGTGGGGAGGTTCTGAGGGAGCTGCCTGGGGAAGCGAGCATAGAAGCCAGACTTCTGTGTTTACAAGTGACAGAAGAGCGGTAACAGTGAATATGGCCAACCCGGGGCCTATATAAAAGGTAGGGGCCTGGAGCTGCAGCTCCAATAGCCCCTACGTTAATCTGGCCCTGTCCATAGGGATGCATGGAGCATCCGATCAGGTCTGCCTGAAAAAACTGACAGGCGGACCTGATCGGAAAGCCCGTGTTAAAGGGCCAAATGTCCTTTGTGAACTTGGAAGACAAATTAACCCTCTATGCCTATACATAGTCTTGGTACAGGTTCACTTAAAGGTGGTGTCTATGATGCTTTTGGATAGTCTTTGATACCTCTTGGAGTGTGATCCAGATGATAATGGTGGACACAATCTTGATAATGTGTAGTTCTAGTAACCTCCACACAAGTACTTGCACGTCATGGATAAAATTCAGCAGAGTTAGGAGCATGGACATCAACTTGTTAATCACAAGAATCCAGGGGTTTGTCTCTGTTAAAAAGTGGCATTGGTTACACTTCTCCATACAATGTACTACTAATAAAGTTCCTGGAGTTTCAAAAGCATCAATTCCTATTTACTTAGAAAACATGTGCATTAATGTATAATTAATGACAACACTTTTTTTTTCAATTTGGATAGAGTAAGGGAGGGTTAAATCCCTCCAAGTAATTTCTTTGCAATCTTTGACCGATTAGGGAGATTTACCTTCACTTCCTGTCCCATAGCCAAACCAGGAAGAGATAACAAATCCCTCCAAAGTGAGGGAATTCCTGGTTGTCACAGGGTCACCAGAACTAGTGTCCTATTCATTTTCATGATTTAAATTAATGACAGGGCAGATTTGTAATGTGGAAAAAGTAAGAACATCTCAACATTTACCACCATTTCAAATCCACAAAATTAGAATCTGGTGTTTCCGAATTAGGTGCCAAGGATTAGAACCTTCTTAGGGAGTATGCAATAAAATCTGTCTTATTTATACCTCAGATACCTTTGGTCACCATACCAAGATCAAGTCTCTCACAAAGAAAGTTGTGGATGCAAATGAGTCTAGCAGGCAGCAGGGGATATGAAAAGATCACCAAATTATTTCAATCCAGTCAATCCACTGTAAGAAAATTAATCTACATGTGGTGTACATTTTAAACAACTGCTATCTAGGTCTGGCCAACTGAGCAAATTGAACCCGAGAGCTGACCGTATAAGGCCAGAAGAAGTCTCCAAGAACCCTAAATTTAATTGTGGGGTGTTTAGGTAACTCTTGCTACAGTTGGAGTCAAAGCCATCCATTCACACTCAGAAAGAGACCCCACCAACTCAACCTTCATGAGAGGCTTGTTAAGAAAAAGTCTTTACAAAAAAACATTAGAGCAAGATAAGGGTTAGCTATTGAACATATAGGCAAAGACCAACCTTCTGGAACTATGTACTGAAGACTGGTCAATGAAAGTTAAGCCGGCCATAGATAGTTCGTATCTCGACCAGTTCAGCAGGGAACGGCCGAGATTTGATTAATGTATTGGCAGGCTGATTGTACCCAAGTTGATCTATCAATCCACTTGGGTACAACCAGTATATCAGATTTCTAGCAAAATAAATATGGTCTACCACCTTTTCTGTCCAGTTGCCTCCATCCCTAAATACATATGCGAAAAAACCCAAGGAGAAACCAAGGAGAAAAATGGGACTTTGAGTGAGGACAGCTGGATTGTAGCTGGAGCCTACAATAACTCATATGTAATTCCTAGTCTGATACAAGTAAAGACTGTAAGCCTACAGGGAGCATGATGTCATATTAAATCTGTTATACCTTTTAGAGATCCCAGTTTGATCCATGTGAAATTGTATTTATTCTTATTTAATGTGAATTTTATAATCTTTTGTATGCCAATTCTCTGTATGTGTCCTCATCGGTTGTATATGTGTCTCTTTTTAATAATCTTATCTAATTTATCTATTATACCGTCCAGCTGTCCTCAGTCAAAGTCCCATTTTTCTCCTTGGTTTCTCCTTGGGGTTTTTTGCATCAGATTTCTAGCATGTTTTCTCCCGGCAGGGACGGCTCCCCACGCCCCCCGTCGGGAGAACACAATAGCTACGCTGGAGGAATTCCTTCATCAACACTTACTGATGGGGGAATCAAGCAAAATCACATAATTTATAGCTTGACTTCAGGGTTGTATGGTTACAGTAACAGTAGGCATATTTTACAGATACAGTATATCACCTTTATCTGTAGACATTGTTTGAATAAAGGTCTAATTTTTGCCTCGGATATCAGATATGTTGCAAAAGTCAACAATTTCCACAGGGGGAATAATATTTTTGTAAATAAAATCTGTAAAAACACGACAGGTTCAAAGTGAGAGAGTTTACACAGTCACCTGCATGTACAGGCTCTTACCACATAAACATACACAGGACAATCTGTTAATCACCTGCAGATTGTGTGCCATCTGTGGTCGTCTCTGCATCCACCACAATGTCATCAATCTTCTCCAGCGTGCTTTGACTGGCGCTGTTCTGCTTCTCAGTTTCCAGCCTGTACAACATGAAGGACTAGTTATCATAAATGAAAGGGTCAACCCACCCAAAAGAAAAATTAATGAAAAAGCAACCAACATCATATTGGATCGTTCCCACTCTTACATGCCAAAGTTTACTATTTACTGTATCCAGCACTTCCTGTTGGGGGTTTAATTTATAGGGCTGCAACTAACGATTGGTTTCATAATCTATTGGTCGGCCGATTATAGTTTTGATTAATCAGATGAAAACCTCAAAAAAGTGTGGTGTATAAATTTAGTTATATAAAGTTAAAAAATAAATAAATAAAAATAAAAAAAGACAATTTATTCTTGAATATCTATATGTAGAAGTAAATATAAATAACCAGCTTTATGGTTAGGGACCAAAATATCTAATCCACTCTGAGAATAACAGAAGAGATATATATGCACTATTAGAGGTTGAATCTGGTATATATCATCAGACTCAGAGATCAAGATTATAATAAGACCTAAAACACGGTTTTGCAGATTTTTAGACAGGACAGTAATATAATATTATGCATGGCAGATGCCCTTGTCATAGGCAGGTAGCTTGATTATAAGGTGCCTGCTGTCACTAAGGCATTTAGTAGCAGCACTATGCTTTTTGTATCACCTGTGATGATGGGGTTAAAAAACAAAAATTAGCCCTTATAGCACAAAAACAGCAGACAATCACTGGAACTATAAGGGTTTTATTTATACTGTGAAACAGTGAAAGTAATAATGTATAACCTATATTTATATATATACATACACACACACACACACACACACACACACACACACACACCACACACACCGTATAATAATAAATATACCCAGAAGTAGGCTATTTTAACAGGGAGTTCGACATGAAGCTATATGAAGGGTAGAGGGGGGATATAAATCCTAAATATTAAAGTAGTATTAATCACTTGCCGACAGGTCACGTTGACCGTACTGCGGCAAAGTGGCTCGATTTACGTCGCTGGACTCCTCCCCCTGTAGGCGGCGCTCTCGTGCCGCTGGAGGCGCGCTCCCGCTGTTTTCAGTCACAGCGGGAGTCGGGCCAGGGGAGGAACGGCGGCGATCGCCGCTGCTCTTCCCCGATCGTCGGGGAATCCAGTTTGGAGATCCGCCTGCTTGTGTAAACAGAGCGGGCGGATCTCCTAAGTGACAAGGAGTGACAGATTGCAGTGTTCAGCATAGCTGAACATGTGATCTGTCACTCAGTCACCTCCCCCCACACATGTCAGTAAGCACCAGGCATACATTAACCCCTACCTCTCCAATAAAAATAACCCCTTCCCAGCCAGTGTCATTTTTACAGTAACAGTGCATATTTATAGCACTGATTACTATAGAAATGTCACTGGTACCCCCAAAAGTGTCAAAAATGTCAGTCAAGGGTCTGAAAAAAAAAATCGCAGATCGCCATTACGCGTTAAAAAAAACAACACCAAAAATGACAGAAATCTTTCCCTTAGTTAGTAAAGGCAATAACTTTTGCACAAACCAATCAAAATATGCTTATTATGATTTTTTTTTTACCAAACATAGGTAGCAGAAAACAAATTGGCCAAAAATTTGAAAAAATTTAGATTTTTACTTTTTTTGGGGGGGAATTTCATATAAAAAAATGTTAAAAATATTGTTATTTTTTCAAAATAAACGCTTTTTTTTTGTTTATAGCGCAAAAATTAAAAATCGCACAGGTGATCAAATAACACCAAAAGAAAGCTCTGTTTGTGGGAAAAAAAGGACATAAATTTCGTTTGGGTACAGCGTCGCACAACCGCGCAATTGTCAGTTAAAGTCGCACAGCGCCGAATCGCAAAAAGTGGCCTGGACGTAAGACAGCAAAATCCTCCGGTGGTAAAGTGGTTAAAGGCTGAGACTTTTTTGCATGGATATAATAATTTTAAATATAATGCACAATACTGGTAAACGTTTACTTTAAACGTGATTGTAATGCCTTAAATTACCTCCAGTCCATTGGCCTCCAGCTTCTCTGGGTTCAATGCTGATATTCCCTGCACAGAGCCCTTATGTAAAATGTTGGATTTTTAAAAAAATAACAAACATGTCATACCTACCTGCTCTGCAATGGTTTTGCACAGAGCAGCCTGGATCCTCCTCTTCAGGGGTCCACTACTCATGCTTCTGGCTTCTCTTGCCTTAAGAGTGCCCCTATAGCAAGCAGCAAAGTATAGTATAGAGTGCCCCTATAGCAATGTAAAAAAAACTTCTGCCTTTAGAATCACTTTAAATAGCCTCCTTCTCCTGCCCGGGACTACATGTCCCAGAAGCATTGCTCCTCATACATTTACAAGTTCTGAGGCACTTACTGGCATGTCTGAACGGTTTACTGAGCTGTATGTGTGCTGCAATGAGTATACTGACATGTATGAACACTGTAATGAGCTGTATGTGTGCTGTAATGAATATACTGACATGTATGAACACTGTAATGAGCTGTATGTGTGCTGCACTGTGTATAATGACATGTATGAATGATGTACCGAGCTGCAGGGGCGTAACTACAGGGGTTGCAGGGGTTGCAATCGCTACCGGGCCCCATGCTCCAGGGGGCCCGGTAGCAAACCAGTGGGTGAACTTCCAGGATTGCAAAGGTCACACTTGCGACCGGACCCTGGCATTGCACCACTGTGGGGAGGCCCCAAGATTGCAGGAAGTGGGCCCACAAGATTGCAGGAAGGGGGCCCACTGCAGAACTTGTGAAAGAATCCTGCTGCGGGACCGTAATAAAAGGCCATGCAACGAGTGTAAAGAGCCCCAGGATTAGTGGGAAGAGCCCTGGGCTTGAAGGTAAGGGCCCCCGGCCAGGGGTCTGGGGGGCCCTTCATGGTTTCTTGCATCAGGGCCCTTAAGGTTCTAGTTACGCCTCTGCCGAGCTGCATGTGTACTACAGTGTGTACTGACATATATGAATGGTGTACTGAACTATATGTGTGGTGCACTGTGTATACGGACATGTATGAATCGTGTACTGAACTATATGTGTGGTGCACTGTGTATACGGACATGTATGAATCGTGTACTGAGCTTTATGTGTGCTGCACTGTGTATACTGACATGTCTGAACAGTGTACTGAGCTGTATGTGTGCTGCACAGTGTATGCTGACATGTCTGAACAGTTTACTGAGCTGTATGTGTGCTGCACTGTGTATACTGACATGTATGGACGGTGTACTAAGCTGTATGTGTGTTGCACTGTGTATACTGACATGTATGGACGGTGTACTAAGCTGTATGTGTGTTGCACTGTGTATACTGACATGTATGGACGGTGTACTAAGCTGTATGTGTGCTGCACTGTGTATACATACTGACATGTATGGAAGGTGTAATGAGCTGTATGTTTGCTACGCTTTATTTCTTGATATGTAAACAAATAATTAATTCTGTGTGTAGGCCAACCAATTGTCCAACCAACTAATTGATAATGAAAATAGTTGACTACTATATTTATAATCTCGTTGTTTCAGCCCTATACATTTCTTACACCTTATAAAGAATATGAAGCAGGAGCAATGACATTCTATAATGGGGGAAGAGGGCTATAAGACAGGAATGTGTGTGGCTAAATACTGCTGTTGCATTCCATGAGCAGTCACTGTTTGAACCTACTATCAAAATCTTAAACAATAATAATTGCCATTCCTCAAAAATTGTGTACAATTTAAGTACAGATCCCAGAGGGCCCAGCTATAAATAATGAAGGTCATTCTGGGCACAAATGTGGAGCTAAAAGCAGACATCGCTATTACTTTCTGTGGCCAGGCAATCATGTAGAGAACATTTCAAAAGGTGCTGGGAGTATCCAATAAGAATAAGAGTAACCATGGCAATAAGAAAATGGAGTACTATCCATCTGAGGTCTTTATTTATTATAGAAGAGAACAGTAGAGGCCAGATTACATCACTGTATTTGTAAACCATAGTTATCCATTAAAATAAGATTTTAATGTAAAAATGTTAGTCCATTGAGGGACAAAAAAAATACAGTTGGGTTATATGGCTGCCTACACACTGGCGAAAAAAAAGTTGTAAGCCAGCCTCTTTAGAACTTCTTCCCAGAATGCCTCATTTTGTGAGCAATCACTATCTATGGCCAAAAAAAAAAAAAAAACACAAATGAGCAGGACCTGTGTCCTTCAACGTAAAGAAAAAAAAAACAGTAATTCCAAAAGTCTTATTTTCTCTATTGTCAATTGAGGGACACAGGATTTTGGAAACAGGACATCCAAAAGCTGTCCAACTGAGGGTTGGGCAATAGCCACAGACAGGCCCAAACAAATTTGGGAACCATCTGTATCTACCTGAAAGAACCATGGGCTCCATGGGCTCCACTAGCGAAAGGCTGGAGACCAACACCCAATAACCCACCAAAAACAGGTCGAAAAAACACACTACCTGATCTACAGGAAAGCAGACCAAACAACAGGATGTGGTAAACAGGAAAAACTCACTGGGCCAAGCCCCTTAGTGGGAAATTTGTACAAACAAAACAAGTCCAACAGAAAAGACAAGCCAGTGAACAACAGAAGACTCAGGCCCAGCATTTTTAACCTTTGGAATTTAGGGAAAGAATGATCCATGATAAAGAAGTTGCCTGATCAGACAACCGATCTTCTATAAGATAACAGTGGTAGTAAAAAAAAAAAATGACCCGCAAGGCTGGTAAAAAAAAAAAAAAAAGGTACCAACCCTGAAGTCCACCTGAAGGAGAAGGTAAGGTGAGTGAGCAGTAAAACACACAAAGGGTAGGCATTAGGGAAAGTATACACAAAAACACCAGAAACAGATGAATGATCTTCCTACCAATACCCAGGGGTTCACAGACAACACTGTAAATTATATAACCCCCTACCAATTACATGATTCTAAAAAATCATCCAAACCACCCTGGATCAGAAGAACATCCACAGCTGAAGAGCAAGAGGTAGGAACCTTATTCACACCACTTAAAACATGTGCCTGAGTGGGGGCAGGAAAGATGAATGGAGGGTGCTTCCTCAGAAGAATGCAATTCAGCCTCAGATGAAGGACCTACCGCAGTGATCAGGACTCACAGAGGCCTCCGGATTTAAACTATCCCCTATAATCGAGACCTGCAGCAGGGTTCCAACATTTTCTCCCTGCTGATTGTCCAGGGAGTACATGGCCATCCAATGATGGACACTTTAATGCAAGCAGAAAAGAAGGAGCACTCACGTCTCAAACCCTCACCCTTCAATGTAGAGACTATTCACTGAGGCCATCCAGAAGGCAATGCCTTTTCTCTAGATGAGACAGTGTGGTCAGGAAAGATACACTAAGCACCATCCAGGGAAGGAAGTAGGTCCCTAAACCCGTTTCAGGAAGAGTTCCTATACCTTCCTGGAGGTAAAAGTCCTGCAGTGATCAGGTGAAGTCTTATTAAGATCAGATCAATATTGACCCACAAAAGAAGCCCCTGATGAATCAGGAAATGTTCTTGGAAGCCAGACAATGGTCCCAAGCATGAATATACACCCACTAACAAAGACCTCCAAGAGTGAAGGGAAGGGACCAGCAGATTGCCTGGGACTTCTTCCATCCCCCAATTACCCCACAAACCATGAAAGGGGAACATGGGGTAATTTCTTTGGACAGATAAGAAAGAGGTCAAAGGTCCACAGAGGAGGATTAACATAACGAGAACCTGAGCTGAACAGCCCCACCTGTTGATGACCCAAGGTTACCAGTGCTAGACACCTGAAAATCTGAATCCAGATGAGCTCTGCTGACAATGGGTCTCTTCGTAATGGTCAGACTGCAATAATCCAGGAAACTGACTGTTTCACAACACGATGCCATACAAAAAAAGAGGGACAAATGCTGCGGCAGGACACTAAAGGGCCAGGTCTGTACTAGAGAAGGAAACAGTAGGAACTGGTCCATGTTGACCTTGTAGATCAAGTGGTCCTCAGAAAAAGAGGTAGAGCTCCTGCAGGGAGCAGTTTAAATCTGAATGGGATTCCACTCTCAATGACAAATGTCTACCAGAGTAGGAATCCGAGATCCCAGGGTGTGGGAAACCCACACAAACCAAATGCACAATGTCACGCAACATAACAGAATAGTGGAAAGAGTGATGTCCAATTCAAAGGTCTAGACTGAAGCACCCAAAATTCTGGAAAGGTAAACTACCATGGAACCCAGCTGGATGAAAGAAGAGCTCACCAGTGGTGGAATAAGGGTGCACATTCATGCAAAAGGCTGACCACAAGGGTTAGATGATATATGGCAGTGAGCCTGAGTGGGAGGTATACTCTAAATGGCTACAGGCTACCACTACTGTAGATGAAGGAAAAGGATGGGGTTTATCCACTCCTTACAAAGATTTCCTGCATTGAGGTAGGAGTATGCTTTCATTACCAGGGGTGTTGCTAATGGCAGTGTCAATAAGCTTTGAAAATACAACAAAAGGGTAGCCAAATCAGATGTTAGTCGACCATATTATTGGTGCCCCAGCCAGAGTGCCCTATGCATGTGTTTAGATGCTTTCAAGAAGCTATCACAACTAAAACACAAGGCTCCAGGCATTTTCTCAAAGTGCTCTGAAAAGAGGGACAATGCCAGCCAGGGTTCCTCTTTAGGGGATGTCACCTATTCTTTCATGATTTAAAAGCCTAACGTCACTGTCAAAACAGGATAGAGAGTCACTCCAGTTAATTCAAAGTTGGATCTAAGAAGGGGATTTAACTGTGTCAAATGAAATCCCAGGAGGTAAAAACACCATCAACACGTTTAATAAGTATGCCTTTTAACATACCGGTAGATCATTGAAGCTTCCATGGTGGGGAGAGACCACCAAGTTTTAAATTTCCCATCCAAGGGGAAAAGCTTTGACATACTTTCAGGAGGGGTCCATAGGGTGTTCTTAGTCTACATAGAGGGAAAATGTAAACAATGGGTGTAGTAAGAAGGTCTTTGTGGCTGTAGGTGCTCCAAAAGATACAAGGCTAAGCCTCTAGATGCAAGATAGATTTCACTGCATCATTCAGGTTTGAGACAACCTCTTGTAAACCTAAATTATTTTTAGGTGGCTAAAAACAGCCTTCATCAGGCCTGCCTGACATAGCTGAAGAATGCTCAGATGATGAGGACTCTATACCAACAGAAGTGCCAAGTTCTGGATTACAGATGCCTGTTTGGCAGGTACCAGATAAACACCCCGAGATCCAATAGGGAAGTATGAGCTAAGGCCATCTGCAACAGCCAGACTGTCCTTGATGTGCCAATGAGAAGACAGATTGCACTGCACAGCGGAAAGAAACTATGCCCAATATGAGGCAAGGTCTTGGGCACTCAGAAATGCAGGCAACTGGTTACACCAGAGTATGTGCCATGATTCTGGACCCAGGAAATGGTCCACGGCTAACCAACATAGTACAGTTGGGTCTACAAGGTACCTGAAGGTAACATTACAGGCTAGCCCCACAGTCCTCCTGCTGGGGATATGCCAATTTGCATAGCTGCTATGTAGAGACAGTACAAGCAGCAATGTGAGAATCTTTATCAAAGTAATCAAGGAAAAAATATCAATGGTGCAATAACTCGACTGTAACCAAAGAAAAATACTACACGATAGAAGGGCTGAAGAAAAGGTATCCCAACTCCAAGAACACAAATTTTTTTTTACCTATTTACCTATTTAACCCAAACTCCTGTACAAAAGTAAATATATTCTATATATGAGATAGAAGATAGCTCATACCGTGCACCACATCCCCAAAAATCAAATAGACATTGTATAGGTAGGATAGGATTGAAAAATCCCATCCTACCTATACAATGTCTCCGTCTGTATAAAAGTGTGGCTGCAGGGCGGGGAATGCTTCAGCTGAAAATGATTTGCAGATTAAAAGTAACAGCTTCCTAGTGGGTTCTTTCACGTAAGTTCGGAAATGCATCTGAACACGCCCAAACCCATTCCTAGTGAACATCAGCGTGGAAAGTTTAGTAACCCTGAGCAATCAATAACTAATAACAATCCTGAATAAAAGCTGAAGTTTTATTTATTGCTATAGGTTAGTCCACATAATTAATATCTTGATAAGTAAGGCTAATGTTGCTTTAAAAGGCTAATTTCAACCAAAACTGGAACTTCCGTTATGCATTACACCCAATTGCTAAAAAAAAGCAAAATTACAGTGTTGTGATTCCCGGTAGTGCAGCAGAATTAAATATTTTATATTAAAATTTCACACTTGGGGTCTCCAAAAGGCAAGTAGCCATGAGTGGCCACCCAAATCTGAAATATCAGTTTTTAGTGATTGCAGCCTTTGGTAACATATAATCACTCATAGCATACAACTACAGTATCCTCAGAAAAATAAGCACTCGGTTCAGTTGTTGCAAGTGATTCAAGAAGCCAGAATCCCTCTGTTCCTTACGTCTTCTGTAGATTGCCAACGTTTTCCTTTATCCTGAAAAGGGACAGAGAACTGAGAATTATTATTTTGTACCCTTTAACCTTTTTAAACATGGTCAGGGACAGTTGTTTTAATTCTGTTTTTTCCTATACTTAAATGGAGAATACATTACATACAGTATGTCAAAAAACATGAAAGACCAACTTTGAGCTAGCAAAGCTTTAAAAATTCACTTTAGGCTGCCCACTGAGCTTCAAATCCCTCACCAAGAATGGTGGGCAGTGAGGGTATTGGAAAGCTAAAGTATTCTCTTTTCTATGGATGAAAAGGAATGAGAATTTTCAATACTACCAATTGCTTGTTACTTCTTAATAGTTAACACCTACGTTGCCCAATCCAGTATGTTACATCCCTTGTTTTAACTGAACTAGGATTTTAGAAGTTCTAGGGGTTCTTCTTTTGCACTGACTACTTTGGAGCCATAGCTGATATCCTTTCTCCACAGCCATACCTTAGCCACAGCCCAAATCCCACAGCTCTGGGCCAAACTCCTACTCCACAGCCTTAACCCAAAACCCTAGGCCCAGGTTAACTGAAAGCGCTCGACAGCCATGGCCCAAATCCCTACTCCATGCCCAGAGATCAAATATGTAGTGCATGGCCATAGCCCAAACCCTTTTCTGGAACCATATTCAAATCCTTACTCCATAACTGAAGCTTGAAAGTCACAGCTTAGGCCTCTACTCCAAAGTAGTAACTGAAATCCTTATCTGAGCCAAAGCCCTTGTCCACAGCCCAAATCCCTAGTCCACAGGCATAGCCCAAATCCCTACTCCATCGCCATTGCCCAAATCAGTGATATTCTGAAAATTACAGTGGCTTTAGAACCTGGTGACATAACTGCTATATTTTACAGTGACCATGCACTGCTGTTTGGGTTAAATATATATATAGCACAGTATAGAAGCCTAGCAGGCATTAACATAATTTTGTCAATGCAACTACCAATCTGCCTAATACTCAAATACTGGAAAGAATAAGTACCCGGTTCTCAGTTTTCTTCTTACTGTTCACATAATAGTGTTTAATGGATGCGTGTGCAAATAGTGTTTAATGCATAAAGGTTTTAAGAAAAAGAATACACCAAGTAACACTTTTACCTACTTAAGGTGGAACTCCAGTGTTCAGTCACATCCTACCTATACAATCACCATGCCAAAACCTTTCCAGAACTACAGGTAGCCAGTTCTTTACAGATTCCAGAGTTCACACATAAATCTTATAGGTAATGGTTCTAATTCTACATCACTTAATCAGTGCAAAAAAAAAGAATATATAAACAAGTATCTTAATACTCACATACTGAAAAGAATAAGTACCCGGTTCTCAGTTTTCTTCTTACTGTTCACATAAGAAAACATAAAACATGTAAACTTCTGCTAAAATTTAAGGTTGATTTTACTACTTAATAGATGAGGCATCCCCAGAGCACTCTCACTGCACTGACCTGTCATTAATGCCTCCTTCATTGATGGGAATGTTATTGAGATCTGTCAGCTTCAGGAAGTCCTCATTGAAGTAGTAGAGCTGGAGGATGCAGGCCAGGAGAAAGGATGAGGGCATCAGTATGCCAGCAAATAGCTCCACAGTGCTGTACTGCTCCAAGCCAATGTCCTTCAGGCTGCAGGTTCATAAAGATATAAGAGAAAAGGGCCAAATATCACAAACTTTGAATGCAACCTCTATGTCTACACTGCATTTTTTTGGTCTGTCTACTCATAAATGAAAGTGCTTGTGTCAGAAGACTTTTTTCCATGCCAGAGTTCCCTTTTCCTTTACAACCCAAAAGCAGCTTAAGGGCCTGTGTTGACAGGCTTTTGTTTACTTCAAAAGGGTTTTGAATTCTCATACAAATAAATGGGAATGCAAAACCTGCTTCAAGCAGAGAGATTTCTCAATGAGCTCAAAATTATCTCAACTTGATGTTGAATTTATGCCATTAACATAAGCTTTAACCTCGTTGACAAGGGTCCTAAATCAGGTAAATGCAGCTTATAAAAAGGCATTTGCAGGTTAGGAGGAGGTCAACTGCAGTTAAAATATCAATCAATTGACTTTGAATGATCTGAGAAGTATCTCAAATGGATGTCAAATGCAAACAAAATGTACCTGAAAGCAAATTGCATTTTCCCATTGATAAGAGCCCGAAGATAGCAAGCTAATACGCTTGCTGTCTGCCTATCTGCTATATATATACATTATGTTGTTAAGATCTCAGCACTCTTAGAAACTAGTAAGATCATTATAAGGTGCCACATTCTCACATTTGCGTGTCTCACTGTTATTAAAGAAAAAAGTGCTGCTTAAAAAGATGAAACTCTAAAAGAAAGAGCTAAGCCAGGAGCTTTGACTGGGAAATCGCACGTCTTATATATTCAAGAGATTTGAAGAGCTAGTAGGTCACCCACATGTACCCACATTATGCATATTGAAATTATCAATTTCAAGTTGATCTAAATGTGCAAATAGTGTTTAATGGATAATGGTTTTAATAAAAAGAGTACACCAAGGTATACTTTTACCTACTTAAGGTGGAACTCCAGTGTTGGTTTTGGAGTGTAGTTTAGAAACGCTCTTAGATTTTCATTGCTGTCTGTGGCCCCTACTAGGGGAGGTTTATGTTTTTTTATAGCCAAATCTTCAGAACAATAAGAAGAAATATAAAAAAAATAAGGGTAAATCCCACCTTTGACAGCTGTCACCATATGGCATTTTTCAAAAGCAAAATTCTGAATTTCCTCCCTCTTTCTGTCTTAGTGATTACTTCCAATGCAACAGAATGTGAAAAACCCAGGAGGGATGCAAACAACAAAACCTGTTCGAGACCAAGTAACTCATTCCCTTTCTGTGCAAAATCTACATTTTTGCTGGATTTGCCCTTTTTAATTCTCTCTGCCGTTTGACTCCTAAACACACAATACTGGCCCAAATATATGGAGAATTTATAATAGAATAGATCTATCTTCTAGATCTAGAATATAATAGATCTATCTTCTCCATAGATAAGTTCTTGGAGAGACACAGGAAGTCTTAAACCTTCAGGTTATACTGGCGCCTACAGGAGGATTGATCAAAAGCTCACAAAACCTCAGAAAGGTGGGCCCTGTATCTCTCAATGGACTCCATGAACAGGATTTTACAGTGAGTACAAAAATCCTATTTTCTTTGTGGACAATAGGGGATACAGCAGTCATAAACCTTCAGAATGTCTAAAAAAAAAAAACAATACGATTGAGGGGTGGGCAACAGAGCAACCATTTACAAGCCCATGGTAAACCAACTAGGGGCTGCTTGCATGACTGCAGCATGTGAACACTCCTGTCAACTGCCCTTGCAGCTTAAAAGGTGTGTGGCTGAAGGGCACAAAAACACATCTCAACCATGCATTTTTAATGCCCCCCCAACCACAAGTCTAAATGAGCCCTTAGTGTAGAGCATGCTGGGAGAATCCAGAACAACGGGACTGTCCCCACCGTGGTCTAAAATCAGAAATGTTGCAGCCACAGTGAGGTAGGAATCGTACAGGCTCCTGATCAGAAACAAGGCCCCAAGTACTCAAAAAAAACAGGGTCAGGTGTCTGAAGGTGACCAAAGCCACTGTAGGCTGGCAACTGGAATTGATCAAACATCAAAGTTCCACATGGCTCTTTGCAGCAGGACCAGCAGTAGTGAAATGCTGCCTCAATGCGGTTTGGTGGGAAAGCATACAGAATGTGCACACAACCCAGCAGAATGACATCAGATGATGTACACTCTCCATAGCAAAGTCAGTAAAAAGCCAGTAATGCCAGTGGCTCTGGACCTGGAAAGTGCCTCACAGCTAACTTACCCAGTACCGGTCTGCAAAGCACCCACACAGAGCCCAAAGGTCACTTCCAGGCTTACCCTATAATGTCCAGTCCAGCGAGGTCTAGATGTGGTACAGTTCAAATGCCAGGCTGAGCCCAATTGTGCCAAAAAACTGCATTTGGTGAGAAACACTAGCAGCAATATGTAGAAGAGGGTTAGTTGAAGAATAAAGGTTGGTAGAAAGTTACAAGTTAGTCTTTAAAACAGCAGAGCTGGAAAAAAGAAGTCTATCCTCCTAGGACCCTAGGAAATAACTGAGTCACGCAGGTAGTAGGATGGCTATACACTAGCATGGTCTCTACAGTTTTTGTTTGCCAGTGTCCAATTCTCCTGTAAGCAGCAGTAAAACCAAGGGTTTAAGACTTTCTATGCCACACAATGGATACGAAAGAAAACAAGTTTACTAATACAAGCAGATACATTACAGATCTTGAAAGCATTTTGTTTTCTTTTGTAAAATGTCTACAAGAGCAATATTGAAGAAAAACAGACCTCACCATGTTCATTGACTTCGTGCTTCAGTTTGAGGATGACGAAACATAGTTCCTAATTTTGTTTTAATTCTTTCAAAACTGCCCAACAGTCACCAACATGAAGACCCCATTAATATTGTTCTTTCATAGAATGGGTTGTAGATTCTCTAAAATTGCATTGGGGTTATATGGACAGTTTAGATGAAGGTATCTTTCTGAAATGTTCTATGAAAACATGTCCAGAATGTCTTTGAATGGCTCATTGCTTCCACAATTTTGGAACCACACAATTATTTTAATCTCTCCCCAATTCCTACATATGTACCCCAAAGTGCCTGATTTTTTTTATTTTTCTTTGTATTTGGGCGGAAAAAAAAATCTATGTGCCCTTTGTAAAGCTGAACATTTGAAATGTAAAATGTAAAGCTTCTCCTTACCCTTCCTCTGACATGCCCAAGATCTGGAGGAAAAACCCAGATATGGTCTTGAACTGATAGACATAGACAGCAATGAGGACCACCATAGAATAGGAAACCACTGTAATCCAGAAATACTTCAGGATTCTCCTCCACCATTCATAATGAATCTAAAAATGAAGCAAAAAAATGAATAGCAAAAGCTTAAACTTGGTTTTGTTAACAAGTTGCAAATAGGGTCAATCTTAAAAAACAGGTTGGTCCCTTAAAAGGACAATTTAAGGAAGAGCAGTAGGATGAAAAATGTCTACCCAAACATCGTATTTTAGTTGTTTTTTACACAACCTCATATCAAAAAAGAGTGAGCGGGACCTCACACATTACATGCATGAAGTAAGCAACTCATGTAAAGATGTAAAAAGTTAGTGGGACATCTACGTAACCCAGGCAGACTGATGGTTTGCAGACATAAATGGCACACTTAATACTTGTCTGCAACAAATAGCAGACATCTCCGGAGATTTACTCTTCCTTAAACGAATACTGTAAAATTAGAATAAGGCTGCAGTGAGGCAACAATTCTAGTGGAAATGCAACTCCTTACAGTGGGCATTCAGGCAAGGGTTATCATAAGGAATATTATCCAGCCTTCTGTCAATCTATCCATCTATGTATGGACTGCAAGGTTTAAAAAAATCCCTTATACCACGCATGAGCAGTCCTAAACCCATACCACTCTTCTCATTCAAAAGCCAAACAAACTTTAGGACCCATTCACAATAGCCGCACACTAAAATGCTCAGTTTTAGCATGTGGGCTGGAGTCCATTGTGACAGGTAGTGAGGGGAGATGTAATGCGTTATTCGAATGTACAGCACTGTTTACTTTTACTTTTTTCCTTTTTTCTTTTCTTTATTGAAGTGTGCCAAATTTACATTTCTTTCATAGTTTCTGCACAGCAGCACGTTGCCATGTGTTTCAGTAACCTGCAGTGCCATCTGATGCACTGTGGGAAAAATGCAGCATGTCATTTTTCAGCACCACACAGTTTTTTCCTATGTATCCTTGTGGTGGATATGGACATAACAATCAATTCTGTAAAACAGCAAGGTACATGCAGCAACAGAAAAAAAAAAAATTATAGACTATAATTTCTTAGTAATAATTTTAGCCTCTTTTCTTAGGAACTCCTGTGCCCTGACTACTAAAAATGTACTGTATTGCTTGACTCACCTTGTACAAGGACACACAGAAAAGAAACAGCACAATGTAGAGGATCTTGTACACCACAACCTTGCCGCTAAAACTGATGACGAAAAACATGGCACTACAGAAATAAATCCAGTACTTCACCAGTGTACCCCGCACCAACAAGCCAACCATCTCCATGAAGGCATTTGGGGGTTCTTCTGTCTCTGCAAGTATAAGAAAAAAAAATGCATATTAGATGCAATTCACAGACCTTTATTAATGGGTTAAGAATCTTTACTTTGTCCATGGTACTGCATTTTTCAAAGCTTATTGGATATAGCTGAAAACACCAGGCACTTTTTTGAAAAAGGAATCACTATTTTTATGTATTATCTTTGCGAAATGGCTTTCACATATAAAGTACCAAACTCTGAAACAAAGGGATTTCATGCATATGACTGCTGGTGAAATATGTATGCTTCCGCAGAGACTGAGGAAAGTAGATGTGTCCAGTATCTCTTCCATCTCTTATCCAAAGATTGAATAGTGGAGAGGTGGAAACCTAGCACCCATGTAAACACAATATAGACAGCACATTCTCCATTATAGTGCTCACAGTCAAGACAGATTGCAGCAAATAACTATCTAGAGGATGAGTCTAAACTCTAGTTGTTAATCCCATTTGACAGCATTCCTACCTCTGTCCATAACTAAGGGGTATTACTCTTACTGATGTATTCTGTATAATGTCAGATTAATGCAAAATTAATCAAGAGAAGAATGAGACCTTCCAGTGATGGAGGCATCATGTGGACACACTTGGAAGCTAGAGTGTCAAGGTGTTCCAAAATACAAGTATGGAGCAAACGTATAGTGGTTCTAAATTCAAAATGTTTTTCACCTCAATGCATTCCCTGCGTTAAGATAAAAAACGATCCACTACCTGTTCTCCCTTACCCACATCCCTAAACACTCACCTGGCTCCTGTCACCGTTCCAGTACTGTCTTGGCTGCAGCACTGCTCCACTCACTTCTTGCTTTCACAAGGAGACACAGAGAGCAGTGGGAGCCATAGTAAAACTCCTAAAAAGAGGAAGCAGGGAGTGGCTTACTGGGCTGCATGTGCATGGGCGCACACAGCCCAGCTCAGAAGCGTGCAAGCTGGAGTGGCCTCTTAAAGCCATTAAGGGTAGTTTCTGCACTACTTTTGGTGACTTTGGGGGCGATTTTAATAGACATTTGTGCATGAACCCTTACTATCACTTTAATATTTGTTTAATTTAGTGGACAAAACTATAGAGTTTAACTGTTTTACAATATTGTGAAGTTAGAGCTGATGTGGATGCAAACCCAGTCATTAAACCTCATATAGCTTTTGCTAAAATAATACCTGGTAATCTTACCTGAAGCACACTGTCGAGCATTTGCTGTTAGTAGGGTGATAATACTTTATCCCTGTCTTTCCTGCATTGTCACTTTGTCACATGCACTTGTGGTGGATTCTTATGCTCCCTGCTGATTGGAAAGCTCTAGCTTCCACTCAGCAGGTGGTGTTCTGGATATTTGCAAAGAGACTACAACTTCCATACAAAGAACATGACCTGTTATCTGCAACATGTTGGCAGAAGACAGCCTTTTCTTCTCAGGCTGTGGCCGATTTCTAAAGAAAATTATTTTACACACCTTATGTTTTTATCACAATGGAATGTATTTAGCTGATTAAAACTGAGATCAGTTGGGCTATATATCGGTTACTGTAAGTTATTTAAAATTGGAGTTTGAGATTCTACTAAAACTAACATTTATACACTCTTCCAAAGAAATGTGTTGTGCACTTACCACTTTCCTCAACTAAAACTTCTTTTAGAGATTCTTGATCTCCTTCAATTTCCCGCTCTTTCAAGTTCTGCCGCAACAGTACCCAGAATATAAGAGCATAGAAGATCTGGAAGAAAAATGATTCACTACTAACCCATTGCTATTTTACCTCCTAGGCAAAACCAAGAAAAGTCATACTAATGCTAAAGAGAGTTATTAGCCTCACCTTCAGTCCAAGGTGCCCGCATGGCATGGAATATGGTTTCAGATCAAAGTCGATGAGGACAGCTGTGGGGATGCCAGGGAACAGCTCTTCTTGGGAAATGTTGAGACCAACAAAAAAGTTCTGAATGACCAAAATGTTGGCGTAGGAAGCCAAGAAAGGAGCACTTAGCATGGCGTAGCGGCGACGGTCCCGCATCATCCAAATAACACATGACCATATTAATAGAACAAATGTTAACCAGCTGTTATGAGTTATGCTCCAAATCTAAATAAAAGACAGAACAACACAACTTGGGCTAAAAATCAGGCAAAACATGAGTAAATCTTAGAAGCACAAAAGAATAAATCATTTTAAAGTAAATACATTGCATGTGGCTGTTTTAAAGCATTTAAAACAATTACAAAACTAAATAAAGTCACAGTGGGAAAACCCAGTAACTTGTCTGAATGCTGTTGTTCAATGCACTGTTTGGTAAAAGATGTACCACAAATTTTGACCCTCTTTAATCCCTAAAGCCGGTCTTATACTTTGTGCTTTGTGGATAACATTAGTTATGGGTTACAAATCAAGGCATGGAATTTCAGTACAGCTAAACTCAAATGGCAGGTACAGCAAAAAGATGCCAAATCACCTGACCCGTTGTGTAAGTTTACCTTATCTCAGATAAATAATCTTGTTAATGAATCATGGACATTTAATATCTACATAAATCACAGTTTCTTACCATCATTACAATTAGTGCACTGACATAGCTCTGCCGCATGATAAATTGACCCAGCACAGCAATTCCGCCAGGTTTTTTCTCGAGTGTAGTGGGCTCCTCTGTTTCTATTTTTTCTAAATAGTAATTAAGGAAAACATTAAATATAATATAGAAATATACATATACATACATACCCAAAAAGAGTGGGGGAGAGACTAAGACACAAAATGATCAATATTGGCTACAATGCCCTAAAACACACTCTGCTGACTTCATACAGCACATACATAGAAAACTAAAGTAACAAGGGCATACATGTATATAGATGAATCTGCGTCAGATCAAGCCTGTGCTTTCAACCATCATCTGCAGTCTATGGCCATTTTAACGCTTGGGGTTTAATTAACCAGTTGATGGTCCTTTGAAAGTTCGAAGATCAGCAGCAGTGGGTGGTTCTATAGGGTTTTGTACTCAGTATAATAGGATTTTTGGAGTCCTCCTAGAACCCTTTCTTGGAGTCCATTAAGGAACACTGAAGTCTTAAACAATTGGATTATATGGCTGTCTACAGGAGGACTGGACACTGGCAAACAACAAAACCATAGACCAGGTCAGAATAGCGCCTCCTACTGCCAGCAGGCATGATCATAAATAAAGAGAAGTGGGACCTGTGTCCCTCAATGGACTCCAAGAAAAAGGACTTTTACTGCGAAAATCCCATTTCCTTTCTCATCCATTTAGGGACACAGGAAATATTAAACCTTTGGTATGTTCAACAGCTGAAAGGGGGGGGGGGGCAACACAGAAAACAAATGCTAATAGGCCAGAGAAAAGAAGCTAGAACTGTGAATCAAAGGGCCTTTAAAAAAAAGACCCCTCACCCGAGGGTGGCTTCAGATGAGGTAGCAATGTTCACCTGGTGGACAAAATATGAACAGAAGACCACATGTCTTGTTAATCTGAGGAACAGTTGCTTGATGCCAAAAACCCCAAAAACACTCATAAATCTAGTAGAGTGCACTTTGACATGAAAGGGTGGAATCTGATTCTTGAGACCATAAGCTTAGATGATGGTCTGGCCGAGCCACCTAGAGATGGTGGAACGAGAAGCTGGCACACACTTACAGGGCCCACCTTGTAGAGGTAATGGCTACAAGAAACACCACCTTGTGAATGAGAGGAATGTTTCCAATGGGCTTAAACAGTGGTTTCCGAAGCGCAGAGAGAAACAAAATAAAATATTATGGAGTCACTGAGAATTAGACAGGGATGGCTACATAGCAGACCCCCTGTACAAAGGTCCTAATCAAAGAATGAGAGGCCAACAGACTCTAAAACAGAACAGAAATGGTAAAAAAAATAAAAAATAAAGTATCCCTTGATAGTTTTCAGAGCCAGACATTATTTCAGACTTAGCTGAAGGAAGGAGAGGATTCGTCCCACCCATAATTTCTGAGGGTAGAGCCCACAAGACTTATACCAAGTGAAGTATGCCTTTCATTACTAAAGATATACCTTATGAGAAGTAGAATTCCTAGCTTTAGCATGGCGGGAACCATAGAGATGTCCCTGTCCCTTAGAACTTGGGTTTAAAAACCCTGCT
This sequence comes from Pelophylax lessonae, assembly GCF_965119305.1. Taxonomy (NCBI): domain Eukaryota; kingdom Metazoa; phylum Chordata; class Amphibia; order Anura; family Ranidae; genus Pelophylax; species Pelophylax lessonae. The sequence continues at coordinate 192,107,313 of NC_138778.1, forward strand.
TGTAGTGACAAGCAGGGTGGCAAATCAGTCCTTGCAACAGAAGATTCTGAGGATGTAGAGCCCATGAAGTGTCTGCCAGGAGTCCTACCAGGTCGACTAAAAACCACAACCACCTGACCAGTCCAGAGCAATGAAGATCACAGGATATGCCCTCCATCTTGACCCTGTAAAGTAAATGAGGAAAAAGTTATAGTTAGAAGCTTGGAGGTGAGCAATGAAGCAGCGAGTGATTTTCCAGTTTGTAACCCTGGGCTATCACCTCCTGCACTCAGGCATCATAGATGTAAGCCTTACAAGTGTCCACAAAGGTTAACAACTGTCACCTTCATTTTGAAAGTGGGGGTGCACCTGCATGTAGAGAAAGGCTTGACTTTTAGTGCCAGATCTTGCATGTAAAATTAAAGCCAAGCTTGATGTAGAGATTCAGGGAATGGAGACAATAAACTGAAGTTTTCTTTTTAATAACAAGGAGACTTTCCGGTCTGTTACTTAGGCTTATTCCACTGAGAAAGATGGGTGATTTTGCCACAGTAGCATCCTCAATGATGTTGTCAAAAGATTGTTGGAAGAGGCACTGTCTCTTAAAGTCCATGCAGCTCAAACACTTCGCACATCAAGGTTCTTTAGTCCAGCACTCCAGTCAATGTGCCCTACACATATTCAGTATCTCACAAAAGGGAGTACACCCCTCACATTTTTTGTAAATATTTGATTATATCTTTTCAACACTGAAGAAATTACACTTTGCTACAATGTAAAGTAGTGAGTGTACAGCTTGTAGAACAGTGTAAGTTTGCTGTCCCCTCAAAATAACTTAACACACAGCCATTAATGTCTAAACCGCTGGCAACACAGTTTTTGTAAATATAATACATAGTAATATAGTAATTTATAGTAATTTACAAAGATGTGAGGGGTGTACTCACTTTTGTGAGATACTATAAATTGACATGAGAAGGTACATTACTAGGTAACTGTAACTGTCAGTGTAAATTTTACACTACTGCCATGTGTTCCACGTGTTGTATAAGTGATAGATAAACTTCATAAGTGGCTAGATCTCCTAGGGATTGTGTTCCAAGTGTTGTATAAGTGATAGATAAACTTCATAAGTGGCTAGATCTCCTAGGGATTTTTGACCAGTCAGACATGGTTTGACAAAGTAAGGTCAGAGCCAGAATTGGATGAAGAACTGAATCCTCCAGCAAGAACAGAGCTCTAGGAATGCCTTCCAACTGCCTATCGGTTGCGTCCTCAAAGACAAGTGTGTCCTCTACCTGATTCTGATCAGAGCTAGCAAAAAAATTTGTAGTTTGGATAGAACGTGGCAAGACTGAGGTAAAAACCTAAGGAAAAAAGGGAAAGGGTTGGTCACATCTATTGGAGTCAGGGGGAGGACTCTGAGGACGGAACATGCTGTAACATCAGAGGATAAGATGATTTTAAGGCTGCAGACATTGGCACCGTCAGCAGGTGCACTGTAAGCGGCCTAGACCTGTTAGAAGAGTGTGAGCAGTACAATATATAGGCTCAGGGTAATAAGCCAGCCCTCAGGTATTCACAAAACCTGGACAACTGGTGATCAGTCACTCCAGGTGGGAAGCAGGAACCAAATGTTACATGTGGCTCTTTTCAAGCAGAAGCAGTGGCTTCCTTGACACTGAATGGGTGGTGAGGGTAAACACAGCGCAAAGGGCATGTGACACTCCACCCAGTGAATAATGTCAATACTCAGTCTCATAGTGTGGACGCCTTCTGCAGGGCAACCAGCTGCAGTGATGGGGAAAAGCACGCAGTAGACTATATGGATACATGAGAATACAGGAGTGCCCAAAAGTCACCTCCAGGCTATCCCCACACATCCAGTGCAAAAGGGCTTGGACATGGTACACCAAAAGCCAGGCATTTTGAGAAAAACATTAAAAAAGAAAAATACACTGATAAAAAAAATGAGTTAATCATACCAAAACAGAGCTGTATAAAAACTATCTATTCTACTAGGACACTAGCAAAAAAAAAAAAAAAAAAAACAAGGCCTGCTTGTAATGGTAGGGTTCAGAGAGATAGGTGTTGGGCGCTACTGACCGGAAGGGAGATCCACCAAAAAAGGCACAAGGGGTGTCCAATAAGTCCTCTTTATGAACTATCCAGATGGCCAAATACCAGGCAGCACTGGCGGTAAAACTCGGGAAATCCCGCTGGCAATAATAAGAGAGAGGGCAGGCGCCACATGTATTAAGCCAAAAATGTATTGCACGGTAAAACAATGTAGTGACTTACACTGAAAAAAGCACCAGTGTGCAATCCATGTCAAAGCGTCTATTCCTCACTGAACCGGTCATCCTCCGGCCCGGAAGTGATGTCATAGGAAGCTAGTCCACGGGGCTGGTTAGACCGGAAGCCGTCTGAAGAAGGAGCCGAGTGCGCATGCTCCGAAACGCGTTACGTCACTTCTGGTAGCCTGCGTTCCATTGCGGCTTCCGGTCTAACCAGCCCCGTGGACTAGCTTCCTATGACATCACTTCCGGGCCGGAGGATGACCAGTTCAGTGAGGAATAGACGCTTTGACATGGATTGCAGACTGGTGCTTTTTTCAGTGTAAGTCACTACATTGTTTTACCGTGCAATACATTTTTGGCTTAATACATGTGGCGCCTGCCCTCTCTCTTATCTTTGCTTGTAATGGTAGGGGTTATCCTGGGATGGCCTGAAGTTTTTTGCTTTAAAGTGTCCAATACTACTGTAGGTAACATAACCAAAATGTTTAATATTTTTTGTGTCCCTCAAAGGATAAGAAAGAAAAAGAAAAAAGCTACTCTGTGTGCTCATTGAAAGGGATAGGGGGCAGAAAATAAATAACTAAAGGAAGTTGAAGATTTAAGTTACTGCTCTCCTATTTACTCCACTTGATTTTTCACATGACGACACCTGAAAAGTTTGCTTTATGGACATTTTTCCACTTGACATAAATAGGGCTGAGAGTAACTAACTTCAAGAAACATGTACAGTTAAAAAGTGTGCCACTGCTGAGCATCCCTTATGAAAATACTAGATCCCTGGATGTTATGTTAATTCAATGCCATCAATGACCTGACTTCTAATCAACTAGCATTTTAAGAAGACAGTCAGCAATGGCAGCCCTTGTATTTGTCCCAGCAGTGGAAATGTAGTTTTAAAGAGCATCCCATGTAGGATGGAACGACACCTTATTGATGGAAATGACTGAACTTTAACCACATAACAACTGCCCGCCGCAGTTTTACTGCGGCAGGCAGCCACTCCTGGGCATAGCGACGTAGTACTACACTCGCTCAGGAGACTCTAGGGGGCGAGCACGCGCAGCCAGGTGCGCGCTCCCGCCCCACCCTGGGGAGCCAGCGCATGTGACTGGCGGCTCCGATGGCCGCCGGCCACTCGCAATCTCCGGCAGCAGAGGGAGAAAGACAGACGGCTGATGTAAACACAGCCGTCTGTCATTCTTACTGAAGTATTCTTAGAGGCTATTTGATCCTGCTGTATAGGATAGCCTGTCTCTGTGATTACTTCACAAACCATGCCCCCTGACAGTTAGAATCACGCCCCTAGGGACACACTTAACCCCTTGATCACCAGTAATGTTAACCCCTTCCCTGCCAGTGTCATTTTTACAGTAACAGTGCATATTTTTAGCACTGATTACTGTAGTAATGTCACTGGTACCCCTAAAAGTGTCAAAAATGTAAGTCTAGGGTCCAATCTGTCCGCCGCATTGTCGCAGTCCTGCAAAAAAAAAAAATCACAGATCACCGCCAATACTAGTAAAAAAAAAAAAACAAATAAAAATGACATAAATCTTTCCCGTAGTTAGTAAATGCAATAACTTTTGCGCAAACCAATCAAAATACTCTTATTGCGATTTTTTTTTTAGCAACAATATTTGGAGAAAACAAATTGGCCTAAAATGTTAAAAAACTTAGATTTTTTTATTTTTTTTTGAGAATTTCATATAAAAAAATGTGAAAAATATTGTTATTTTTTCAAAATTGTCGCTGCTTTATTGTT